>NC_089017.1:52689836-52912336 GCF_963932015.1 Anas acuta | reverse complement strand
TTCCTCACTTTTGTCATTTTCATACAGAGTAGGGGTTCATGCAGAAGGTTCTAGAAACTTTGATACACAGTTAAAAGCAGGACATGAATACTGTGACACTAACTTGTCAAGCTGGTTACTTGCTATGTCCTTCAGTAATCCTAAAAAAGTTTGAGATAAAATCACAATTACTCATCGTCAATGCATGTATAAACAAAATATGCATTCTTTATTTCAACCCACGTACAGCCTGTCATTTGGAGCACGTCCATAAAAGATTAAATTTTCTTAAACTAAGATAGAGAGTGGATTTTGGCCTCTGTAGTGGTGCAGTAGCAGAGTGGGACTAAAAAGACTGTTGTTTCTCCCAGACCACAGCCAGGGTGCAGGCTGGGGCCTTCTGGGCATAGATACTCAAGGCCTAAGGAGAAGACGACTTTATACCAGCTATTTTTGTGCCAGGGGCAATTAACTCTGATTAAACATGGCATTACTCTGGTTTCAGTTTCAGAGCTAAGCTGCAACCCAGTGCAGCTTAGTAGACATCTGAATTATCAGGTGCCAGTGAGCCCTGAGCTGTGGCAAGGTACACAAGCTCAGGTCCTTACTGTGTACTGACCACAATACTGCACTTAGATGAGGAAGAAAATGTTAAGTTTATACTAACTCTGATTATTGTTGTGTATTCTTCATTAATACTGAGTTTGTTTTTGAGGAATCTGATTCCATAAAATATGTTTGGTAAAATATTGAGAAGCAGGTACTAAATAATTTAGAAGTAGTAAAGTCATTCCCTTCATATTCCTATATCTATTTTTCCATTATCATCCACTTCACAGTAGTTTGAGAAAGTGAAGAACAAATTTTTTTAAAAAAAATATTGTGTTTTTGGCAGAACAAGCTAAGAATAGCTGTGGGGACTAAACAAAGATATTGGGGAGCCTGGAGCAAACAGATAACTTGAATCTGACCAGTGCTGGGATGCATTCTGAGATGCATACAATCGATAGCAAGATGTAAGGAATGTGAGTGATAGTCTTGTGCTATTTTTACACTACATAAATCCAGCATGAATTACACATTTCTACCAATGAAAAATTCACATTCTGCTTTTCCAGTCTTCTTGTATGTCTGTAAGCAAGGGCCATGAATATCCTGATAATCAGGTTTCAGTTAACAGATCATTCATCTTATTCTAGGAAAGTAGGCAATCTTTCCCCCAGGGTTAGACAGGATTTCTAAGCCCCCCCCCCCTCCAAAAAAAAAAAAAAAAGAAGTAACGTTTCCTTCTCAGACTAAATGTAAAAGTTAAAACCTTGACAATTTACACAGGTTGAAGGGGAAGGGAAGAAAGGAAGACAAGATTATCTGACATATAAAATTAGATAGTTCATATATAAAAAGTTTCTAAAAATGTTAATTTCCAGAGCTTACAAAATAACTGTTTTACTTTTTCAGGGAAGTTTTATTTTACTAGAGTAAAACAAATGAATACATGTAACTAACTCATGAACAAACTCTTCATAGGTCTTCCAAAAGGTCTTTTTAATAATTAATTCATTGTAACAATTCCAGACGTGAATAGTTAGGATTTCAGTGAATTGTCTTCCTTATATGAAATCAAGTCTTCAAGTATTCTTCAATCTTCTGGATTGTAAGTAAATTAGTTTAGAAAAAAAATAATAATCCAAAGTAAATTTATTTTTTTTCTCAACAACTCTTTTAATTTATTGTCACATACTTTGCAATCTAAATTTATATTCTCTTGTGAATAATACTCAGAAATATAAACATCTTGATTTTTGCTTGTGTAATCAGATATGGCTTTGTACTTGTTTGATTATTTGGCAATATACATGTATATTCTAAGAATAAATGCAGTAAATTTCTGTCTGAAGTACTATACTCTACAAAACTGTCTGTGCTTTCAGCAAATTCTTTCTTTCTTTCCCAAAATATGTGGAGAGAGATTCTCTGAACTTCAGATGTAACTTTTTTTTCACTCTTTTTTTTTTTTTTTCCATCTTATTTCTTGGTAATTCTCAATTAAAATTGAAATAAATGTAGGGTGTTTTTTGTTTGTTTGTTTGTTTGTTTTTCATGTTGCCTAAAATTGTACTTGTAAAGGTAAGTAGTAAGACTCAGACTACTCATTGCAAATGACAGATTACTAGAGCTTCTTTTTATTTTTTTTTTTTTCAAATTGTTAATACTCTTCAGAGGTGGCATTTATTTGCAAGTGAGTCAGTCCTAAAGACATACTTACAATGGTTTATGTTCTATATGATATGATTTATTTTTATTATTATTATTATTTATTTTATTTTATTTTATTTTATTTTATTTTGGCAGAAGTACAGTTGATTAATAACTGATACTAATAATTGAAAAAAAACTGTAGTACTTTCAGGAAATAAAATTCACACTAACTTCTATGGAATTTCCAAACATACGCCAGTATTTTCATTAACAGTTTGATCAAATAGGTTACTGCCAGAAATTTTATTCACAGAGAGTCTTCTTAAATATTTTTAAGATTCTTTCTAACATTCCACTTTAATTAAAATTTATTTGTTGCCCAACAAACTGAAGTTCTCCTATGATCTGCCAATGGGAACGGCTAATGCAACATATATTGGAAACTGTATTTTTACATTCCAGCTTTACTCCCACTGTCTGATCTGTTCCTTTTTGACTTTTCTTTCTCATTAAATTTTCTATTCTTGTGTGTTCCACATCCATTCTACCCATGCTGTTGTTATCTCCCTGTTAAACCCACATAAAATTTGTAATTCAGACATGGTCATGATTTATTAATTTTTGAAGGTTCATTTTAGATACATTTAATGTTAAAAATGTTCATTTACAGCCTTTATAGTTACAATTCAATAATTGCAGAACTTTGTGACAAAAACCATCATCTACTACTGTCGTTTGTTGTTTTAACACTGTTTTTACCATCTACATTTATACATGAAAATCTCTACTATGTGTTTGGTTCCAGCAGTCAATATAAAGATACACATAAAAACCTATTTTTCCATCATATTATAAGGCTATGCCAGTGCTTTTTATCTTCTGTATTTTGGTAATATATGTGTAAAAACATAGATAAAACCATATATGTATGTGTGTGTGTTTTGGCAGTTTGATAGTTTTGTTGTTGTTTTTGTAATGCATAGGTAAAAATAGATAAAATTTCTAGTTTATTTTGTAGAAAGTAATATTTTATACAATAGATTACTAAATTGTATCATTTACATAACTGAATGAAAGATTATTTTGTTTTTTAGGGGAAAAAATGAGTTTTTCTGAGGTGAAAACTTTTGTTTTTACTAGTCTTCCTAGCTCCATGTGATTTTTTTTTTTATTGTTATTATTATTTATGAATGTAATCACTGTTGTATATTTCATCTTTTTTCACAATGGTGCAGTAGTGTTACTTTTGAGTTTTTAAAGAACACTTAAGCATATGCATCAATTAGAACATACTGTGTTCAAGAAGCCATTTAAGTATGTGTTTTAAACACCGTAAATTCAACAAGACTCGCATATTTGGTTAAAATTGGAATACAGCTAGGAAAAAAAACAAGCAAACAAACAAACAAACAAACAAAAAACTTGCATTATTAGATGCAAAAAAACCTACTTTTAGGATATTGAAAATTTCAGATTCTGAGAGAGAATCTGTAACAAGGGATTATCCAAACTCTAGGAAAACTAGACAGAGTAGGATTAAATGGTGAACAAAATCTTCTTAGAAAATATTATATTTATATCAATTAAAGCTACCCAGTAAGAAATCTGTATGAAGTTATGTTCCTCCTGGGAACTTAAAGTCCTTATTTAGGACTCCTGACTATCCTACCTTTTCAGCATGTGGAGCCAGGAAGCTTTTCACAGGGAAAGATTAATTCTTAGAAAGTTATTAACTTTTATTTATTTATTTATTTTCCTTATTTTATCTATAAATTTATTTATTTATTTTCCTTATTTTCTACTGTCTAGATCTATGCAATTGTCTTCTCTGTCTCAAGTAGCCTAGATGCTCATTATCGGCATCCTCAGTGCCCTATCCACCAAACTGTATTCAAAGCTCTTTGGGGTAGAATGCAGCATTTCCAGGTCTAACACATAAAAGGTGGTGTTATATATTTTGAAACCTGACCTTACCAGAGCTCCATATGAGCAAACTGCCCTTCAGTTTAGAAAAGACAAGTTAGGTAACTACTTCCAAAGATGAAATACCTGATATTTACACCTAATAATGATGACGATGATGATTAATAATAATAATAATAATAATAATAATAATAATAATAATAATAATAATAATAATAATAATAATAATAATAATAATAATAATAATAATAATAATAATAATAATGTTAGTGGTTCTTTTTGACCAGAACATTGCTTCACCTTGCTGAGGCTCTGGAGGAAGTAGCAGATCACTGAGTATAGGGTGTTTCCTGAGCTGGAGAAACCACAGGGGGACTCAGATCACCAGCTGGCCAGAAGCTCTCATGAGAGAGGCTTATGAGGAGTGGGCAGGGCCAGGAGTAGTAGGGGCTGCTGACAGCTCCAGAAAAGCAGCCCCTGGGGAGTTCAGCAACCAGAACAGGCACATAAGGTGAGGAACAGCAGTTCATGCAGCAGTGTATGTGGGAGGAAATGTATGGTGCCTCTTCAAAGGAAAGTTATTGCAGTGGCCAAGAGGGAGGCTGGAAATACACAACTCAGCAATCAGGCACTGTTATGTGGCTATCTGCACTGGTCAAGGGCATTCATCCTACCTGACCCTTGAGATGGAATGTGGAATGGTGGGCACTTATCTGAGAGCACAGGCTACAGCTTTGTCTGGGATTCTGCACCATCTGCCTCAGCAGTGGCCAATGCCTCCATCCAGATCAAGCTGCTGAGAGGAAAGGCTGTGGTGCAGACCTTAGGCTTCAGGAGGTGCCTAGACCTTTCTACTGTGGCTGGAACAGGAAGCAGACATTCCTGGAAAAAGTGTGCCCAGGTGGAGGATTTCCTGCAACAGGTAGCTGAGATGAAGAAGGTGGTAAGAATGTTGAATAATTCCAAGCACTGTTTTCAGTGGAGCCACAGTCCATGGCCAAGCAACCAAAAACTCCCTCATCTCCACAAACAGGGAGGCCTGTAATGCAGAAGAATGGAAGATGGGAATGATAAGGAACATCAGGAGAAAGAGAGTGAAACTTGAGGTACCTTTGCAAAACCGCTTCACTCTTCTGCGTACTGAAGAGGAAGGACCTGTCACAGCAGTAGAGATGCTGGAGCTGACTAAGCCAGCTCAATATGCTGCACAACTAAGAAGAAGGATAATAACAATAGATGACTCTCTTCAGGGAGGTACAGAGACACCCATTTGCCAACTTGACTCAGTCTCCAGAGAGGCGTATTCCTTGCCAGGGACTCTAGGATGTCATCAAGAGACTACTGATCCTAGTTTAGTCCACTGACATCTACTGCTATCATTTCATGCAGGCACCAGTGATGCAGCCAGGAGCAACCTGAGGACTATCAAGGAGAGATTACAGAGTCCTGGGAGCAGTGGTAGGGGACTCTGAAGTGAGGGTAGTTTTTTCATCAGTCCTTCCAGTCAAAGGGAAGGCATTTGGAAGGGTCAGGCAAATCTGGCAAATCAACAAATGGTTAGAGGGTATTGGCACAGCCATGGATTCAGCTACTTAGACCATGAGACTCACTTTAAGAAACCTGGTCTTCTGGGGGAGGGAGGGGGGGATTAAGGGGATCCCCCTATCAGAGAAGGGGAAGATCATCTTTGGTCACTGGCTTGTGAAGCTGGTGAAGGAGGCTTTAAACTAGAAAAGTTGGAGGAGGGGGAGAATTATAGAGACCACCCAGGCAGAAAAACAAGGCTAAAGTGTGGATACCCCCAGAAAGTTCTTGCAGTCAAGAAAGTGTCTACATGGTGTGACTATGAAAGGCTCTCATGCACCCCTCCTGGGATATTATCATGTTTGAATACCTCTCTGACAGGAAGAGTTAGAGATCTCTGTGTGATTGTGGGACTTCGATCTCATTGCAATTACAGAAACATGGTGGGATAGCTCATATCACTATGGATGGTTATGTGATTTTCAGGAAAGACAGATTAAGAAGGCCAGATGATAGAGTTGATCTTTATGTGAGAGAGCAATTGGAATGTATGAAACTTTGCCTCAGGGTGAATGATGAGGGTGTCAAGAGTTTATGGGTAAAGATAAAAGGACATGCTAATCTGGGTGACACTGTTGTAGGATTTTGCTACAGGCCATCTGGAAGAGGGAGACACCAAGACCTCCTACAGACAGCTGGAAGTAGCCTCATGAACACAGGTACTTGTTCTCATAGGGGACTTCAACCACCCTGACATCTGCTGGAAAGACAACACAGATAGGCACAAACAGCTCAAGAGTTTCCTGCAGAACACTGGCAAAAACTTTTTAACAAAGGTGGGGGAGGATGCAACAAGGAGAGGTGTGCTGCTGGACCTCGTATTAACAGAAAAAGAAGGGCTGTTTGGAGATGTACAAGTTGGCGGCAGTATTGGCTGCAGTGACCAGGAGATGGTGTAGTGGCAATCCTGTGTGGAGGAGGTATGGCAGTAAGTAGGATTGCAACCTTCAGGCAATCAAATTTTGGCCTCTTCAGGAACATAGTTTGAGGAATCCTATAGGCTAGGGTCCTAAAAGGAAGTGGGGTCCAAGACAGTTGGTCAATAGTCAAGCATCACTTCCTCCAAGCTCAAGATCAGTGCATCCCTATGAGTAAGAAGGCAAACAAAGGGGGTAGAAGACCTGCATGGATGAGCAGGGAGCTCCTAGCAAAGCTCAAACAAAGAAGGAAGTTTTCAGCATACAGAAAAATGGACAGGCCACCTGGGAGGAATATAGGGACACTGCCACAGTATGCAGGGATGCAAAAAAAGAAGGCCAAGGCCAATTGGAATTCAATCTGGCAAGGGATGTCAAGGACAACAGAAAGGGCTCTAAACACAGCAGTCACAAGAAGAAGACTAGCAAAAATGTGGGCCTGCTGCTGAACAGGGTGGTAGCCCTTGTGACAAAGGATACAGAGAAGGCAGTTATTGAATGCCTTCTTTGCTTCAGTCTTTACTGCTAAGGCCAGCTCTCAGGAATCCCAGACCCTGGAGACAAGATAGAAAGTCTGAAAAAGGAAGACTTGTCCTTGATTCAGGAGGATAAGGTTAGAGATCATGTGGGAAAAGTTGACACTCACAAATCCATGGGCCTGAATGGGATGCAACTCCAAATGCTGAGGAAACTGGAGGATGTTATTACTAAGACACTCTTCATCATCTTTGAAAGGTCATGGAGAATTAAGGAGTTGCCTGAAGACTAGAATAAAGCCAATATCACACCAGTTTTTAAAAAGGGCAAGAAGGAGAACCCTGAAAACTACAGGCCAGTCAGCCTCACCTCTATCTTTGTAAAGGTGTCAGAACAGCTCATCCTGGATGTCATCTCTAAGCATGTGGAGGAAATGGTGATCATGAGTAGTGATCAGGAGTAGTCAACATGGATTCACTGGGGGAAGTCATATTTAACCAATCTGATAGCCTTCTGTGATAGAATGACTGGCTGGGTAGATGAGTTGAGAGCAGTGGATGTTTTCTACGTTGACTTCAGCAAGGCTTTTGACACTGTCTCCCATAGATTACTCATAGGTAAGCTCAGGAAGTGTGGGTTAGATCAGTGGACAGTGAGGTGAATTGATAATTGTCTGGATGGCAAAGCTCTGAGAGTTGTGATTAGTAGCACAGAATCTAGCTGGAGCTGGAGTCCTATAGCTAGTGGTGTCCTCCAGGGATCAATACAGGATGCAGTCTTTTTCAACTTATTCGTCTATGACCTGAATGAAGGGACAGAGTGCGCCTTCAGCAATTTTGAGACAACAAAACTGGGAGGAGTGGCTGATACGCCAGAGGGCTATGCTGCCATTCAGAGATATCTGGACAGGTTGGAGAACTGGGCAGAGAGGAAGTTCATGAAGTATACAAAGGCAAGTACAGAGTGCTGTACCTACGGAAGAATGCACCAGTGCAGGCTGAGGGTTAACATCCTCTATGGAAAAGGATGTGGGAATCCTAGTGTCCAGCAAGTTAACAATGACCCAGAAACATGCCTTTGTGGTCAAGAAGCCCAATGGTATCTGAGGGTGCATTAGATATAGTGTTGCCAGCAGGTCAAGAAAGGTTATTCTCCCCCTCTACTCAGTCCTGTGGAGGCCACATCTGGACTACTATGGGTTCTGGGTTCCAAAGTACGAGAGAGACATGAAGTACCTGGAGAGAATAGAGCAGAGGACGGCAAAGATGATTAGGAGTCTACATCATCTCTCTTATGAGGAAGACTGCAAGAAACATGCCTCTTTAGCATGGAAAAGATTGAGAGATCTTATCCATATACAGATATGTTAATACTGAGTGTCAAGAGGAAAGAACATCCCTACATGGACACGGACTACATTGACCATTGCTTCCACTGTTTTTTCTCTGTTTGAATTCATCAGTGGAACAGAGGGAGCAATGCCTGCCCACTCTGCAGGCAACTTATTGAGAGGATGCTGCACATTGTGCAAGCAGGCAATGGCTATGAGTACGGAACTGGCTCATCTTCCCACCACAGGATGAATGGTCTCTGAGAGAGAGTCATCAGATTGCCACAGCAGACCTACAACTCTCCTAGATGTACCACTATCTACGTCCTTCCTTCCTTCCTTCCTTCCTTCCTTCCTTCCTTCCTTCCTTCCTTCCTTCCTTCCTTCCTTCCTTCCTTCCTTCCTTCCTTCCTTTCTTCCTTCCTTCCTTCCTTCCTTCCTTCCTTCCTTCCTTCCTTCCTTCCTTCCTTCCTTCCTTCCTTCCTTCCTTCCTTCCTTCCTTCCTTCCTTCCTTCCTTCCTTCCTTCCTTCCTTCCTTCCTTTCTTCCTTCCTTCCCAGAATCAAAGAATTGTCTAGGTTGGAAGAGACTTCAAGATCATCAAGTCCAACCTCTGACCTAACACTAACAAATCTTCTACTAAACCATATCACTAAGTTCAACATCTAAACATCTTTTAAAGACTTCCAGGGATGGTGACTCCACCACTTCCCTGGGCAGCCCATTCCAATGCCTAACAACCCTCTCAGCAAAGAAGTTCTTCCTAATATCCAACCTAAAACACCCCTGGCGCAACTTTAGCCCATTCCCCCTTGTCCTGTCACCAGGCATGTGGGAGAATAGACCAACCCACACCTCACTACAGCCTCCTTTAATGTACTAATAAAGAGCGGTAAGGTCGCCCCTGAGCCTCCTCTTCTCCAGGCTGAACAAACCCAACTCCCTCAGCTGATCCTCATAGGACTTTTTCTCCAGATCCCTCACCAGTTTTTTCACCCTTCTCTGGACTCACTCAAGCACCTCGATGTCCTTCTTGTAGCGAGGGGCCCAAAACTGAACACAGTACTCGAGATGCGGCCTCACCAGAACCAAGTAAAGGGGGGCGATCACTTCCCTAGACCTGCTGGCCACACCGCTTCTCATACAAGCCAGAATGTCGTTGGCCTTCTTGTCCACCTGAGCACACTGCTGGCTCATATTCACAGAATCACAGAATCACAGAATCTCTAGGTTGGAAGAGACCTCAAGATCATCGAGTCCAACCTCTAACCTAACACTAACAGTACCCACTAAACCATATCCCTAAGTTCTACATCTAAACGTCTTTTGAAGACTTCCAGGGATGGTGACTCCACCACCTCCCTGGGCAGCCCTTTCCAATGCCTAACAACCCTCTCAGCAAAGAAGTTCTTCCTAATATCCAACCTAAAACACCCCTGGCGCAACTTTAGCCCATTCCCCCTTGTCCTGTCACCAGGCATGTGGGAGAATAGACCAACCCACACCTCACTACAGCCTCCTTTAATGTACTAATAAAGAGCGGTAAGGTCGCCCCTGAGCCTCCTCTTCTCCAGGCTGAACAAACCCAACTCCCTCAGCTGATCCTCATAGGACTTTTTCTCCAGATCCCTCACCAGTTTTTTCACCCTTCTCTGGACTCACTCAAGCACCTCGATGTCCTTCTTGTAGCGAGGGGCCCAAAACTGAACACAGTACTCGAGATGCGGCCTCACCAGAACCAAGTAAAGGGGGGCGATCACTTCCCTAGACCTGCTGGCCACACCGCTTCTCATACAAGCCAGGATGCCGTTGGCCTTCTTGTCCACCTGAGCACACTGCTGGCTCATATTCACAGAATCACAGAATCACAGAATCTCTAGGTTGGAAGAGACCTCAAGATCATCGAGTCCAACCTCTAACCTAACACTAACAGTACTCACTAAACCATATCCCTAAGTTCTACATCTAAACGTCTTTTGAAGACTTCCAGGGATGGTGACTCCACCACCTCCCTGGGCAGCCCGTTCCAGTGCCTAACAACCCTTTCAGTAAAGAAATTCTTCCTAACATCTAACCTAAAACTCCCCTGGCGTAACTTTAGCCCATTCCCCCTCATCCTGTCACCAGGCACATGGGAGAACAGGCCAACCCCCACCTCGCTACAGCCTCCTTTAATGTACTTATACAGAGCAATAACGTCACCCCTGAGCCTCCTCTTCTCTAGGCTGAACAAGCCCAGCTCCTTCAGCCGCTCCTCATAGGACTTGCTCTCCAGGCCCCTCACCAGCTTCGTCGCCCTTCTTTGGACCCGCTCAAGCACCTCGATGTCCTTCTTGTAGCGAGGGGCCCAAAACTGAACACAGTACTCGAGGTGCGGCCTCACCAGAGCCGAGTACAGGGGGACGATCACCTCCCTAGCCCTGCTGGTCACAGTGTTTCTGATACAAGCCAGGATGCCGTTGGCCTTCTTGGCCACCTGAGCACGCTGCTGGCTCATATTCAGCCGACTGTCCACCATCACTCCCAGGTCCTTCTCTGCCTGGCAGCTTTCCAACCATTCCTCTCCCAGCCTGTAGCTCTGCTTGGGGTTATTGCGCCCCAGGTGCAGGACCCGGCACTTGGCCTTGTTGAACTTCATACAGTTGACCTCAGCCCATCGGTGCAGCCTATCCAGATCCTCCTGCAGAGCCTTCCTACCCTCGAGCAGATCGACACACGCACCTAACTTGGTGTCATCTGCAAACTTACTGAGGGTGCACTCAATGCCGTCATCCAGATCATTGATGAAGATGTTAAAGAGGACCGGCCCCAGCACCGAGCCCTGGGGGATGCCACTAGTGACTGGCCTCCAACTGGACTTGGCTCCATTTACCACAACTCTTTGGGCCCGGCTATCCAGCCAGTTTCTAACTCAACGAAGCGTGCGCCAGTCCAAGCCAAGAGCAGCCAGTTTCTTGAGGAGAATGCTGTGGGAGACGTTGTCAAAAGCCTTGCTGAAGTCAAGGTAGACCACGTCCACAATTTTTCCCTTATCATCCGCCAAGCCTTTCCCTCGTCCACCCAGCGTGTCACTTTGTCGTAGAAGGAGATCAGGTTCGTCAAGCAGGATCTGCCTTTCATAAACCCATGCTGACTGGGCCTGATCACCTGCTTGCCCTGCAGGTACTGCGTGATAACACTCAAGATAATCTGCTCCATGTGTTTCCCTGGCATTGAGGTCAAACTGACACGCCTATTGTTTCCTGTGTCCGCCCTCCAACCCTTCTTGTAGATGAGTGTCACGTTTGCTAGCCACCGGTTGACTGGGACCTTCCGAGATAGCCAGGACTGTTGATAAATGATGGTAAGTGGCTTGGCCAGCTCCTCTGCCAGTTCTCTCAGTATCCTCGGGTGGATCCCATCTGGCCCCATCAACTTGCGTACATCCAAGTGCCATATTTCACAGAATTTCACAGAATTTCTAGGTTGGAAGAAACCTCAAGATCATCGAGTTCAACCTCTGACCTAACACTTGTTGTCGATGGAAGGAAGACACAGACACTCAATATGAGTGAACAGTGAACTTCAACTTTAATGGATAGCTCAGTCGCCTTTTATCTAGTTCGAACATAATCAACACATACATATTGCAGAAACTAAGCTCAGGATTGGCTAACACTTCCCGGGCTTTTCAGACAGTTCCTCCTTCTTTTAGCTACCGTCCCGCCTTAGGGACTTTCCCAATTGCCCAAGGGCATCGTGTCCTTGAGCCTGATTGGCTCTCAGCCAGCTGCATACGTGCCCAGGGTCATATGAGTTGAGTACGGTACTTCACTAGCCCATTGCCTCTTAACTGCTCAACATCCACATGTCCTACTTCACTTAACCATTCCTCCACAAACGCTAACAGTCCCCACTAAACCATATCCCCAAGCTCTACTTCTAAATGTCTTTTAAAGACTTCCAGGAATGGTGACTCCACCACTTCCGTGGGCAGCCTGTTCCAATGTCTAACAATCCTTTCGGTAAAGAAGTTCTTCCTAACATCCAGCCTAAAACCATAGCAGGTCGCCAACCATTTCCTCATGGATAGTGAGGGCCACATTCTGCTCCCCATCCCCTTCCAGCAGTTCAGGGTACTGGGTATCCTGAGAGCAACTGGTTTTGCCGCTAAAGACTGAGGCAAAAAGGCATTAAGCACCTCCACCTTTTCCTCATATTTCATAACTAAGTTCCCCCACATCCAGTAAAGGCTGGAGATTCTCCTTAGTCCTCCGTTTTGCATTAATGTATTTGTAAAAACATTTTTTTTGTCCTTGACGGCAGTAGTCTGATTGAGCTCCTGATGAGCTTTGTCCTTTCTAATTTTGTCCTTACACTGCTTTGCAACATCCTTATAGTCCTCCTGAGTGGCCCACCCTCTTTTCCAAAGATTGTAAACCCTCTTTTTCCTACTAAGCTTAAGCCACAACTCTCTGTTCAGCCAGGCCAGTCTTCTTCTCCCCTGGCTCATCTTTGGGCACGTGGGGACAGCCCGCTCCTCAGCCATTAAGATTTCCTTCTTGAAGAGTTCCCAGCCTTCCTGGACTCCTCTGCCCTTCAGAACTACCTCCCAAGAGACTCTGCCAACCAGTGTTCTGAACAGTTCAAAGTCAGCCCTCTTGAAGTCCAATACAGAAGTTTTACTGGTCCCCTTTCTGGCTTCTCCAAGAATGGAGAACTCTACCTTTTCATGGTCACTCTGCCCAAGACAGTTTCCAACCACCACATCTCCCACCAGTCCTTCTCTGTTTGTGAAGAGAAGGTCTAGCAGGGCACCTCCCCTGGTAGGCTCACTAACCAGCTGTGTCAGGAAGCTATCTTCCATACTCTGCAGAAACCTCCTAGACTGCTTTCTCTGGGCTGTGTTGTGCTTCCAGAATATATCTGGGGAGTTGAAGTTCCCAACAAGAACAAGCGCTGATGATTTCACAATTTTTGCCAGCTGCCCGTAGAACTCCTCATCCATCTCCTCATCCTGGTTCAGTGGTCTATAACAGACCCCCACCAGGATGCTTGCCTTGTTGGCCTTCCCGCTTATCGTAACCCATAGGGACTTAATCTTATCATTCCCAGCCTCAAGTTCCGTGACATCAAAACTCTCTCTGATATAGAGAGCCACACGACCACCCCTTCCATGCTGCCTGTCTTTTCTGAAGAGCCTATAGCGAGACATTGCAGCACTCCAGTCGTAAGAGTGGTCCCACCATGTTTCTGTGATGGCAACCAAGTCGTAGCCTGCCTGCTGCACAATAGCTTCCAGCTCCTCCTGTTTGTTACCCATGCTGCATGCATTAGTGTAGATGCACTTCAGTTGGGCCACTGCCTTCTCCCCCAGCCTTGCCATTGTTCCCCCTGGCACAGCTCTAACAAGCCTTGTTTCAGCCCCATCCTCCTTCTCACCTGGTTTAAAGCCCTCTCAATGAGCCCTGCCAACTCCTGGCTCAGGATCCGTTTTCCGCTTAGAGATAAGCACCCTCCTGCGGCCATCAGGCCGGGTGCCAAGTAAAGAGGCCCATTGTCAAAAAAATAAAATAAAATAAAATTTCTGTGTTGGCACCAGCCTCTGAGCCACGTGTTTATCAGGTGTGCTTACTATGTCTTCTCTGTACCCCTCCCTGCCACCGTAGGGATGGACAAAAACATCACCTGTACTACCGCTCAATCCACTAACCGTCCCAGTAACCTAAAGTCCCATTTAATGGTCTTCAGGCTTCTCTCTTCAATGTCATCACTGCCAGCCTGGACAATTAAAAGAGGATAATAGTCAGAGGGGTGAACCAGGTTGGGAAGCTTTCTGGCAACACTTTCTGACCCTGGCCCCAGGGAGGCAGCAGATTTCCCTATGGGTAGGGTCAGGCTAATAGGTCCCTCTGTTCCCCTGAGAAGGGAGTCACCCACAACAATCACCCTTCTTTCTGTCTTGGTGGAGGCAGTCCTGAGGCGTGGAGTTGACTTCCTCACCCTAGGCATCCTCCTGGGTAGACTTACTACCTCTTCCTCAGCTTCCTCTACCCCAGTCTCTCAAGCTCCAGGGCCTCAAACCTGTTGTGTAAGGGCACCTGGGAAGGTGGGGCCAGTGAGGAGGGCATCACCTGAGATGTCAAGCAGGGACTTGTCTCCATTCCTCCCCAACTCCTAGGTCCCCTGCCTCTGCCTGACAGCAACAGGGCAGGAGGTCCACCCCCATTTGGGGTGTCTCACCCTGGTGCCTGCCCTTCAGGTTGCACAGGGAGTCTCTCCACAAATCTGTCTCACACTCACACTCTCTGATATCCCTCAACCTCTCGACCGCCTCCTTGAGTTCTGCCACAAGGCAGACCAGGTCATCCACCTGCTTGCACCTCATGCACACAGTCTCTTTACCCTCCCCAGGTGGTAGCAACAGGCTCAGGCACTCCCTACACCCAGAGACCTGAACTGCTGCATTTTTGAGCAGGCAGTTGGTCTGGGTGTGTACAAACTTCCTGGAGAGCACACTGTGCCAGGTGTACACCATTGGAGCTGAGCTAGCAGTAGACCACCATTAGAGGAGGTGTTCATATGGGTGGGGGGCAGCGCTCTGCCCTTCATGCTCACCCTGCCTGCATGAACTGCCACGCTAACTGCCACACCACTCCCTTCTGATGCACCACACCCTGTTTGTCCATCCTGGTCACTGTTCTTCCTTCCTTCCTTCCTTCCTTCCTTCCTTCCTTCCTTCCTTCCTTCCTTCCTTCCTTCCTTCCTTCCTTCCTTCCTTCCTTCCTTCCTTCCTTCCTTCCTTCCTTCCTTCCTTCCTCCCTCCCTCCCTCCCTCCCTCCCTCCCTCTTCCTCCCTTCCTCCCTTCCTCCCTTCCTCCCTTCCTCCCTTCCTCCCTTCCTCCCTTCCTTCCCTCCTTCCCTCCTTCCTTCCCTCCTTCCCTCCTTCCTTCTTCCTTCCTTCTTCCTTCCCTCCTTCCTTCCCTCCTTCCTTCTCTTCTTTTTCAGCATCTTTAGGCACATTAATATCTTTAAAACTCTAGGCCAAAAATCACTTTAAAAGTTTGAACTTAGTTCCAAATCCACAAAGATAATCTGGCAAAGTAGTAAATACTGATTTCATAGCTGAATTGTTTAGAAATTTAGCTTAGTTCTTCCCCTATGTAGAGCTCTATATTAGTTCACCTGTTTCCAGAAACTGGTCCAAAGGATATCTAAGTTCTCACCTTTCTTAGAAATCTATGTTTTCAAAAATCTAACAGTTTTACAAAATATTTTTGGGAAAAAAAAAAAAAAAAAAAAAAAAAAAAAAAAACAGCTCAGAGACAGGGGGAAATGAGGCTGATTGTATGATACAATTGTTCATTTTTAGTAATTTATGAAATCAGTTGAATTTGGAGTTCCCACAGATGAGTAAGTAGTATGTTAACCATTTTTTCTGTATCCTTAGTCCGAGCAGTACTTATAATTTAAGCCTGGTTAAAAAATTAAATAAGGTTTAACTTTTCTGTGTTTCATTTTAAGTTGACTAGACACTGTGTAAGGTCACAGTGCCATGAATTCAGGACATCCATGCTTACTTAAGTTCCCACATCTTACCAACTGAACATCTGCTATCAGTTAATTGAGCTGGAGTTAAATGACTAAACCAGCCTTGAGTGAAAGTCATAAGGGGTATATATAACATCAACCAGCTCATTAATCTAGTGGATAGCACAGCCATATTACTAAGTGAGAGAAGCAAAACAAACAAGATTCATGTGGAAAAGAACAGAAATTCATAAGGAAAGGAACAACATCTGTGTAAATAATGGTTCAACTACACCTTCATTACAGTGCAGTTTCAAAATAAATAAATAAATAAAGTAGAACTGGAAAGGCTTCATTTTCTATTCAATAAAGTTGATAAAGTATAATACAACTGGTGTTTTGTTAAGTAAAACTTACAGGTAGAGCCAACAATCTTCCCTCTGGAGGAAAAAAAAAAAAGAAAAAAAAAAAAGAGGAGGTCTGATGATACAAAAACATAAGCAACACAGATTCAGTGAAGATTCATGATCTTTTCATCTGTGAAGACTAGTTTTCATCATATAGAGTTAATAGGTGTCAGATTGAAAACAAACAAACAGCAGTTATTCATTACAGGGTATATGACACTACTTGTCTGAAGGAAGAAATATCATCTATATTTTCCAATTTTTATCTTGCCCTTGGCAGCTATTTACAGCTGTTGTTGGAATTGGCCTACTGGATTGGGTAGACGTATGATGTGAACAAGTACTAATTTTTTATTATTCATTTTGCGATTTTTCTTCACTGAGACAGAAAAACAAAACAAAACAAAACAAAACTATAGAAGGAGCTCTTAATAAAACATAACCACTTAAACTCTTCTTTTATGGGTTAATGGACTAAGAAAATTTGGTCAAAACTTTGTTTCTTTTTTAGTATTTCATAATACACTATTTTGATTATTTTGATGCTATCAATTGCTTGAAACCTGAAATCCTACATTCATTTCTTATAAATTTGACTGTTACTAGCTGAAAAAGTAACATTGTTGCTGCCACCTTTTCTTTCTCTTCTTTTTCTTTATCCTATTGATGTTAACACACACAATATTTAAAACTACATTGTCAGTCCACAACCTGGAACAGATTACTGGCTCTCATACAGAACCCATACAACTATCCATGTCATACTCATAGAACCATGGAATCATTCAGGTTGGAAAAGCCCTATAAGATCATCAAGTCCAACCTTTAACCTAATATTGACAAGTCCACCTCTAAACTGTGCTATGAAATTCCACATCTACACATTTCTTGAAGACCTCCACAGACGGTGATTCAACCATTTCCCTGGGAAGCCTATTCTAATGTTGCACAACCCTTTCAGTAAAGAAATTTCCCCTAATATCCAATCTAAACCTCTCCTGGTACCACTTGAGGCCATTTTCCCTTGCCTTATCACTTGGTGTTTGGGAGAAGAGCCTGATCCCCACCTCAGTACAACCTCCTAGAAGGTAACTGTAAAGTACTATAAAGTCTTCCCCGAGCCTTAAAAAAAAGCTTGTTCTCATAAAGCTTGTTCTCTAGACCCTTCACCAGCTTCATTACCCTTCTTTGGATTGGACACACTCCAGCACCTCAATGTCTTTCTTACAGTGAGGGACCCAAAACTGAACATAGTATTTGAAGTTCAGCCTCATCAGAACCAAGGACAGGAGGACAATCACTTTCCTAGTTCTGGCTACACTATTTCTGATACAAGCCAGGATGCTGTTGCCCTTTTTGGCCGCCTGAGACCACTGCTGGCTCATATTCAGCTGGCTGTCAGACAGTACCCCCAGTACCCTTTCAGCTGAACAGCTTTTCAGCCACTCTTCCCCCAGCCTGTAGTGTTGCTTTAGGGTTTTTGTGATGTAAGTGCAGGATCCAGAATTTAGTCTTAATGAACCTCATATTGTTGGCCTTGGCCCATCAGTCCAGCCTATCCAGCTGCCTCTACAGAGACCTTCTACCCTCGAGTAGATCAACACTCATGCTTAATTTGGTTTTAGCTGTGAACTTACTGAGGATGCATTTGATCCATTCATCCAGATCATCAATAAAGATTTTGAAGAGAACTGGCCCTGATACTGAGCCCTGGGCAACACCACTTGTGACTGGATTTACCACAAACTTTGGGGCCTGTCTACCCAGCTAGTTTTTAATCCAAGGAAGTGTACACCCATCCAAACCTTGAGCAGCCAGTTTGTTTAGGAGAATGTGGTGGGAAATGGTGTCAAAAACCTTACTGATGTCTAGGTAGACCACATGCACAACCTCTCCCTCATCCACCGGGTGGGTGGGGGCTTCCTGGTTATACAGGATGAGGTTGGTCAGGCAGGACTTGTCTTTCAGAAACCAATGCTGTCTGAACCTGATCACCTGGTTGTCCTATAGGTGCTGCATGATGACTCAAAATAACCTGCTCCATGAGCTACCCAACATCAAGGTTAGACTGACAGGCCTGTAGTTTTCTGGACCATTCTCATACATGGGAGTCACACTTGCTAGCCAACAGTTGACTGGGACTTCCTCTGGTGTCCAGGACTGCTGATAAATGAGAGAAAGCAAATTGGTGAGCACTTCTGCCAGCTCCCTCAGTACCCTCAGGTGGATCCAATCTGTCCCAATAGATTTGCATACATCTAACTAGAGTGGCAGGTCGCTAATCATTTTCTCATGAATTTTGAGGTCTTCATTCTGCTCCTACCCCTATTTATCAGATCAGGACGCTGAGTATCTTGAGAACACCTGGTCTTGCTGCTAAAGGCTGAGGCAAAGAAGGCAGTAAGTACCTCAGCCTTTTCATTGTCTCTTGTCAATATCTTTCATTCAATAAAGGATGGAGATTCTTCTTAGTCTTCCA
The DNA here is from genome assembly GCF_963932015.1 of Anas acuta. Lineage (NCBI taxonomy): Eukaryota > Metazoa > Chordata > Aves > Anseriformes > Anatidae > Anas > Anas acuta. Next base: position 52,893,534 of record NC_089017.1, on the reverse strand, counting down.
TTTCTTGCTTACATATTTATAAAAACAATTTTTATTGTCCTTAAAAGCAGTAGCCAGATTGAGCTCAAACTGGTCTTTGGCTCTTCTAATTTTATCCCTCCACAGACTCACAACTTCAGTGTAGTCCTCCTGATAAGCCCACTGCTTCTTCTAAAGAAGCATAAACCCTCTTCATAAACCCTCTTTTTTTTTTTTTTTTTTTTTTCCTGAACTCTAACCACAGCTCCCTGTTCAGCCAGGCCAGTCTTCTTCCACTTTGGCTTATTTTTTGGCATGTGGGGATGGTCTGCTTCTGTGCATTTAGGATTTCTTTCTTGAAGAGTGTTCAGCGTTCCTGGCCTTCTTTGCCCTTTAAGACTGACTCTCAAGGGACTCTGTAAACCAGTCTCCTTACAGGCCAAAGTCTGCACTTTGGAAGTCCAGGGTGCCAGTTCTGCTAACCTCTGTACTATTCCAAGAATCCAAAACTCCATTAATTCATGATCACTGTGTCCAAGGTGGTCTCCAAACTTCACAACACCCACAAATCCTTCTTTATGAGCACAAGGTCCACTGGGGCACTATCCCTAGTTGGCTCAATCACCAGCTGTGTCATGAAGATATCTTCCACACACTCTAGAAGTCTCCTACACTGTTTCCTCTCCACTGTGTTATACGTCCAGCAGACACCTTGTAAGTTGAAGTCTCCCAAAAGAACAAGGGCTAGAGATTGTGAGACTTCTCCTAGATGTTTGTAAAATACTTTATCTACCTCTTCTGCCTTGTTAGGTTCTATACAACAGATGCCAATTAGGACATCTGCCTTATTGGCCTTCCCCCTTATTCTTACCCATAAACTTTCAACATTGTCATTCCCATTATTAGTCCTAAGACAATTCAAAAACTCCCTTACATACAAGGTCACACCACCACCTCTCCTTCCTAACCTATCCCTTCTGAAGAGTTTGTAGCCACCCATTGCAGTGCTCCAGTCATGTGAGCCATCCCACCATGTTTTAGTGCTAACAGCTACGTCATAGTTTTCCTGTTGCACAATGGCTTCCAGCTCCTCCTGTCTGTTGCCCATACTGCAATCATTGATGCAGATGCACTTTAGTTGGGCTAGCAGTCATATCACTTTTTTAGGGGAAGAACCCTACTTCATTCATGACCATTCTCAGGAACATTGATGATTTTGAATCTGTCAATGTTTCTTGCGTCTTTGCTACCTCATGACTCTCCATCCTCTACTTCAACAGGGGCAGGTAACTGATGGGCCTTGCTAGCACGTCATCCCAGAGCCATTGCTGTACCACCACCAGGCTTGTCTCTGTTAAGCCTGTTTTTATCCCTTTCCCCCTTCAAATCCCATTTAAAGCTCTGTCATCGAGCCCTGCTGAATCCTGAGCAAAGATCCTTTTCCCCTTTAGAGACAGGTGAACCCCATCTATTGCCAGCAGATCTGGTGTCTTGTAAAATGACCTGTGATCTAAAAAAAAAACACCAACGTTCTGACAGTGACACCAGGCTTGGAGCCAGATATTGACTTACTGATTCTTCCAGTTCCTTGCCAATCCCTGAAACCAGAGAGATAAAGTGTCCTGGTTTCAGTTAGGACAGAGTTAATTTTCTTCCTAGTAGCTGGTAGAATGCTGTGTTTTGGCTTAGGATGAGAAGAGTGCTGATAACACCCCAATGTTTTAATTGCTGCAGAGCAGTGCTTACACCAAGCCAAGGACGTCTCAGCTTCTTGCTCTGTCCTGCCGGCGGGCAGGCTGGGGATGCAGCAGGAGCTGGGAGGGGACAGACACAAACTAGCCAAAGGGGTATTCCATACCATCTGATGTCATGCTAAACAATATATAGGGGTGGCTAGCTGGGGGAGGGGGGAGGGGCGGACTGCTTGGGGTTAGGCTGGGCATCGGTCTGCAGGTGGTGAACAATTGCGTTGTGCATCACTTGTTTGTACACATTATCATTAGTAGTACTATTCTGATCATTATTGCTATTATTACTGTTGTTGTTATTATTTTCCTGTCTTAAGAAACTGTCTTTATCTCAACTCACAGGCTTCACAGGCTTCACTTTCCCATTTCTCTCCCCCATCCCAGAGAGGGAGGGGGGAGGATGAGCGAACGGCTGTGTGGTGTTTAGTTGCCAGCCGGGTTAAACCACGACACAAAGGAATGTTCTCCCGAACCCTGAACTAGTTGTTCCTAGGCCAAGAAGTCTCTTTATTGCCCTCAGACTCCATCTTGATGTTCCATCACCACCTACTTGAAAAGTCAATAACAGGTAATAGTCCAAGGGCCAAACCAGGCCAGGAAACTTTCTCTCCATATCCCTTATCTGGGGCACAGGGAGGCAGCAGTCCTCCCTATGAAGCAGGTCCAGTCTGCATATTGGGCCTTCTGCTCCTTTCAGAAAGGAGTCTCCCACGACAAAGGCACGTCTTTTTTTTCTTGGTTGGTGATTCTTTTAATTCTGGTCACAGGTTTAAATGTCCTTGGTGTCACCTCCAAGCCAGATGTACCATGTTACTTAATATTTTTCATATCAGCCTGCAAAACTTCATACCTGCTGTGCACAGGCATCTTGGAAGGGGAAGTCTCTGAGGGAATGAGAGTGCTGTGCCACATAAAGGCTTGTTGCCATTGCCTCTTATCCTCTAAGGCAGTACTTCCAGCCAGGTGGAGAGAGAATAGGGAAAACCCTCTACTGAACTCCTCTATTCACCTCTTCCTGGAGCCCTCTCACTCTCCAGTCCAGGTGGAGGAGTGCCTCAATCTGGGCACATCTAGCACAGGTGTGCTTGCTCCTGCCATCCTGACCTTGCATAAAATTAGGGCACAACCTGCACCCTGGAACCTGGGTGGCAGCATGTTCCCTCTGGAGCTCTATACGTAAGGCTGCATTGCTCATGAAGGGTGCTGAGCTCCAAGAGGCTGTAGCCTTCTTCTGGGTGGATACCATTGCTCCCTTATCAAGCTGGACAAGGCTCTGGGCCCTCCATATGCCCTCCCATGCCAACTGCCACACCATAGAATCACACAGAATCACAGAATTGTCTAGGTTGGAAGAGACCTCAAGATCATCGAGTCCAACCTCTGACCTAAGAGTCCAACCTCTGACCTAATCTCTGACCCAACCTCTGACCGTCTGCCATGCCACACTTTGTTCACTATGCTCTTGGTCACTCACACTTCCTAGGGGCTGCCTGTTTACAGGAAAATAAGTCAGATGATTCTGGCTCTGCCCAAGCCCCATCAGCCACCCTTGTAAGGACAGCTCACTCCTGGTGACTCCCTCAGCTGTTTCAAGTTCTTGAATTGCATAGATGCAGCAAACTCTTTGCACTCCCTCATCTCCCCATCTGCTGAAGAATGCATCTGCCCTGGAGTCAATCAAATGATAAATTAGTCTTTGTGGCAGTAAAATCAGTAATGATAGACATTAATACAGCACTTTAAAATCATTTTCCACAAAATTATTTAGTTTGCTATTTTGTTCACACATGTACTCACACAAAGAAAATCATTCTCTATCAATGTTATTTATTTAAGACAAGATATATTTTTGAAATCAACTTCTTTTATAACTTTTTTTTTTTTTCCTAGACTGGGAAATCATAACGTATGTCTTCAATGATAAGCTGTTGCTGTAACTAACTAAAAATTGTTAAAATCTTGTGTGCTTCACAGAGCAAACACCTTAGTCAGAAATAACTACTTAGATCTATACATTCGTAATTTTTTTTTCCTTCTTATTTGGTAATTAGCAACAGCTCAGCTTTCTTTTTTTTTTTTTTTTCTCATTTAAGAAAGTGATGAATTTTCTCTAGATAAAGAAAATATCTGAACTCTAATCTTTCTTTTTTCTTTGTCAGTTCAGATCAAAACAAATATATCCAGTTATTAGCTTTGTAGTTTTAACTATGACTGAAGTGATAATAGTGAATCCTTCCCTTCCCTTCCCTTCCCTTCCCTTCCCTTCCCTTCCCTTCCCTTCCCTTCCCTTCCCTTCCCTTCCCTTCCCTTCCCTTCCCTTCCCTTCCCTTCCCTTCCCTTCCCTTCCCTTCCCTTCCCTTCCCTTCCCTTCCCTTCCCTTCCCTTCCCTTCCCTTCCCTTCCCTTCCCTTCCCTTCCCTTCCCTTCCCTTCCCTTCCCTTCCCTTCCCTTCCCTTCCCATTCCTTCTCCTTCTCCTTCTCCTTCTCCTTCTCCTTCTCCTTCTCCTTCTCCTTCTCCTTCTCCTTCTCCTTCTCCTTCTCCTTCTCCTTCTCCTCCTCCTCCTCCTCCTCCTCCTCCTCCTTTTCTTTACATGCTAAACTCAGTTTCATCTTGTTGTTTTTGTTTATAAAATTCGGATTTCACACTGCACACTTAACTGTACATATTCAATGTGATTTCCCTCTGCCATTTTGAGGTGTTCTTTTTATTCATTTAACTTAGTGAATTGCCTACTGGCTTTTATTGAGTCCTAGGCTGTAATAGAGAAACCCTAAAAGCAGAACCAAGAATAGATGTAAAGTAAGAATATTCAGTTGTTGTCCTTTTATGCGAAGGGATTGTTATGTTAGTAGGAAAGGCAACTTGCTGTAAACTATTTAAAATTGCATTTCTAATCTGAAACTCTTTTTTGGACAATTTCTAGCATAGAGATTTGGAAACTCCTCTCAGGGTAATTTCTTCCCGTGACCTCGGTGTTAATTAATGGTGGGTATCAATACATTAGATTGAGATCCATTCTTCTAAACTGCCTTCAGACCTAATATTTAACTATAAACCTGGGTTAAAGTGGTTGCTAGCCGAGAACAAAATCTACTGATCTCTCACGCCAGTGAGTTAGCAGTCAGGTCTAGATATACTATGGGTAGGAGAAAAAAAAAATCACCATCATCAAATTAATATCCAACAGCTATTCAGATAAAACTGGAGAAGGGACAGAGGGCAGAAACAGAAATCCAGGAGTGTTCAATTAACATAGAAATCTAATCCCCATTGCTGGGATAAAATCCCATCTTGATTTTCAATACAGACATAAGGTATGATGGTATTCTGCTTCTTGCCATAGATGGCATTCTGCTTCTAGCCATAGAAATGATATTTGGCTTTCCTCAGCTCTAGGAACTAAAAGGATTTAGACTATATAAAGGATTATACTAAACTCTGTAAAGGATTTAGACTATACTCTAATGTTTTGTGGAACTACATTTCAGTGTCAGCCTGTATAGTTGGCAAAAGAGAATATATACTGTTTCTTTTGCCAAAGGTTTCATTTCTACAGTAGTCTGCTAAAAGTAGCCTTATGATCAGATTTCATTGGCAGGCATTCTGTGACAGACCTGTTATGCTCAATTCACATTTCTTTTCCCAACATATACAAATATTTCTGTAGAACAAGCATTAGTTTCTGGTACCAGAAAGCTATCTTGCTAAACAGTACATTTTGTACATCCTTCATTATGTTAACAATGTCCAATAGACAGTAGATTTATTGAAAGTGACTTCTGCAGTCAATATCTGGAATGAAGCAGCTAGTTTCATCTTGTCCAGTTTTTACATTACTCTTCATTTTCTGGGGAACTACAAAGCAAAAACTCTTTTAGTAAGACACTTCCTTGTAAAATCAACTGTTTTATGTGTCACCAAGAAGGAATATTTTTTCATTGTTTTAACATCAGGATATGTATCCTTTATTTTATTTTAATTCAGTCACTGGAACCCTAATGATCAAAGTCATTTCAGAATGGTACCATCAATTATAACAGCAATCTCATTCACAAGTGAAGGATGAGTCCTTTTCTCTATTACTTAGACATCAGTGATGACGCACCAATCTTTTCTCTATATACAAATAACATAGTTTTCAGGTGCCCCTTCTATTGTTATAACCGTTTCATGACTTTTTTCAGACCTTGGTTATAATAACTTCATACTTTTGATGTCAGCAATCCCAGGACAGCCACAATCCAAGCATTCTGCTTCCATCAACTTTGTTTAATTAGTTTGTACATAATCTTGACTTATAGAAATTCTGTGGAATATATATTCAATCTAAAAGAGTTGATTTACCTCAATGAAGTGGGTATAGCACATTATGGATTGTTGTAAACTATGACAGAAACAGTCTTTACTTAGCATCTTATCAACATTTTTTATTCTGTTCATCAAAACAAGTGGAACTGCCCTTGGATATTCTTCATATATTAATCTTCTCTGTATGGCATTCAGTCATTTGTAGTTATATGTGTTGTTTAAAGGAGAAACAATTTATTAAAAACTTAAGTTTTTAAATACTCACTGTCCAGACCTATTGAGGTCGGGACATTTTAAAGTCTTGACTTTCTCATTACTCAACTAAACTTAGCTGCCTCGAGATGACAGCTGAAGGAGACAAGAGGCTGAGCAAATACTGTGTGAAACAGCAAAGAGGAGAGGAAACACTGGTTACAGCAGGATGTCTGAAATTCTGCTGCTTGTGTTGGGAGTGGGAATATTGAACAAATAGCCACCTCAAACCTTTCAAGATATGAACATTCCCCCCACCCTCCCCCATTAACAGTAATTAATTTTTGTCTTTTTTTTTTTTTTTTAGTATTTAAAAACAGGGTTCACAGAAAAATGACTTACTCCATCTCCCTAGTAGTAATCTGATTAGTTTAATCCTTCCTTGCGTCAATTCAGAACATATATATTTTTTTGCTGTTTCCAATGGTCTCTTAGCAAACAGTAAAAACAAGTTTCTACATGCCTCAGAGGACAATGTAGGAGATCAGACAGTCTAGAATGCTTCAGCAGAGGTCATGGCTACATAGTATCGCAACCCTTTTGTTGAATCTCCCTTGTTATCTAAAAAAAATGTACTTTTCATCTTAATTTCCTTTTCAAATCCTATATTCTACTGCATCACAAGAGAGCAAATGAACCCTAAAAAGTGCAACAAATAAAAAAATATAAAAATATAAGTATTTTCAGAGTAAGGAGTATGTGACTATAATGCCAAAACATGTAATGTCAGTAATACTTGATGGAATGGCCTTGAAGAAATTAATATGACTAGAAATGTCTCTCTAGCAATAAAATTAGTTGGTCAATGGATTTTTAATTCTTTTAAAATAAAGTCACATTTCCATCACTGTGTAAAACTACATATTCAAAACCCAGATCATTCACTAGCCATCTTCATAGTCTTCTATTTCTTGGAATGAATTGACCTCTTTGCAGAGTCTGGTAGTTTTACTCAGGTGGGCAACCGAGATCCACTACAACTGCTCTCTCACTCCCCCTACTAAAAGGGAAAAGTGGAAAAAAATATGATAAAAAGGGCTCAAGGGTTAAGATAAGGACAGGGAGATGACTCAACAACTACCACCGCAGACAAAATAAGCTCAGTGTTGGAGATCAGAGAAATGTATTGCCCATTACTGTGTAGTGGGTTTACGTGGCAATGTTTTGGTAGCAGGGGGCCATAGGGGTGGTTTCTGTAAGAAAGATCTAGAAGCTGCCCCATGTTTGGGAAGGGCCTCATTGTTTTCCAGAGCTGAGCCAATAAGCGATGTTGTTTTGCGCCTCTGTGAGAGCATATTTAAGACAGGGAAAAAAAACGCTGCGCCACACAGCAGCTGGGAGAGTGAAGGGAGTGAGGAACGGCACCAAGGTCAGTGTAGAAGGAGGGGGAGAGGTGCTCCAGGCACCGGAGCAGAAGTCCCCTGCGGCCTGTGGTGAGGACCATGGTGAAGCAGGATGTCCCCCTGCAGCCCATGGAGTACCACGGTGGAGCAGGGTTCCACGCTGCAGCCCGTGGAGGAGAACACAGTGGAGCAGGTGGACCTGCACCGACGGAGGCTGCTGCCTGTGGAAGACCCCTGCCGGAGCAGATTCCGGGCCAGACCTGTAGCCTGTGGAGAGTAGACCACGCAGGAGCAGGTGACCTGGCAGGAGCTGCTGCCCGTAGGGGAGCCAGGTTGGAGCAGTTTTCTCCTGAGGGATGGACCCTGTGGTACGGACCCATATCTGGAGCAGTTCTGGAAGAGCTGCTGCCTGTGGGAAACCCATGCTTGATCAGTTCATCAAGGACTGTATCCCGTGGGTGGGACCCCACAGCACAGGGGATGAGAGTGACCGAGAAGGAGCGGCAGAGAAGAAGTGCTGTAGACTGACCGTAACCCCCATTCCCCCGTTCCCCTGCCCCGCTCGGGGGGAGGAGGTGGAAGAGGGTGGATGGGGGGGAAGGTGCTTTTGGTTTCTTTCCTTTGTTTCTCACTTCTCTAGCTTGTTAGTATTGAGCAATAAATCTTACTATCTTCTTATGCTGAGTCTGTTTTGCCCGTTACAATAATTATTGCGTGATTTTCTCGTCCTTATCTCAATCCTTGAGCCCTTTTCACATATTTTCTCCCCATTCCTCTTTGAGGAGGGGGAGAGAGCGGCTGTGGTGGAGCTCAGCTGCCCACTCGAATGGAACCATGACATACTGCCATGATAGAGAAGAGAGAATCAAAGAAAACAAACCAAAAAAAAAAAAAAAAATAATAAAAGTCTTCTCCCCACCCACCCTATTCGATATCCTCCTCCAGTGGAAAGGGGAATGGGGGTTGTAGTCAGTCCCTAAAGCTTCATCTCTGCTACTTTTTCACAGTCACTCTCTGCCCCTGTTCCATGTGGGGTCCTTGCCATGGAATACTGTCCTTCCCGAACTGAGCCTGTGGGGGCTGCCCACAGACAGCTGCTCTTCAAGAATTGCTCCCATATGGCTCTGTACCACAGGGTCCATCCCCCAGGACCAAACTGCTCCAGCACAGGTCTCCCACAGGCGGCATCTCCCCCCAGACTCCCTACTCCTGTGTGGGCTCCTCTCCACGGGCTGCAGCTCTGGCACGGGGTCTGCTCCTGCGGGGGCTTTCCATGGGCCGGAGCCTCCTCCAGGCCATATCCACCTGCTCCACCAGTGGCTCCTTCATGGGCTGCATCATGGAGATCTGCTCTATGGGACCCATGGGCTGCAGGAGGATAGCCTGTTCCACCAGGGACATCTCCACAGGCCACATAGGAACCTGTGCTCCAGCACCCCTTGCCATCCTTCTGCACTGACCTTGGAGGCTGCTGAGCTCTTTCTCTCACATTTTCTTACACATCTCTCTGAGCTGCCGTTGTGCAGTAGTTTTTGTTTTTTTTTTTTTTTTCTTCATGAACAGTGCTCTTCCTGGGTCCGGTGTTGCAGCTCTGGCCAGCAGTGGGTCCCTTTCAGAGCCAGCTGGAGTTGTCTCTGATCTGAAATAGGACAGCTGCTGGGTTCTGCTCACAGAGGCCAGTCCTGCAACCAAATCTCCTCTCTCCCTGCCACCAAAACCTTGCCATGTAAATGAAATACACAGTCAGCATCACACCAAGTAACAGCTCACAATTCAAACTACTAATATTGAAAGACATGCTCTCTTTGAGCATGGATGCAGATGAAGATAATGTGGCCAAACTTTTCTTCATTCTTTGACACAAAGCAGCATTATCATTTCTAAATATACTATCAGGACGCACTACTCAGTATAACAAGTTCTGGACACAATTAAAGTAAAAAAATAAAATAAAATAAAATAAAATAAAATAAAATAAAATAAAATAAAATAAAATAAAATAAAATAAAATAAAATAAAATAAATAATAATAATTAAAAAAATCCCTAAAGAAACCAAACCAAACCAAACCAAGCCAAACCAAAACAACTTCTTCACTTATAACAAGGAGCAACAGAAGATACAGGGGACATGTCACTGCAGTATGAATAATATAATTTTTCTATGTAATTATGTTATTTAGAAAAGTCCTTTAACCCTGGTTAAAGATCAACTAGTAGATAAATAATTTCATATTTCCTTAGATTTGACTAAAATTATTTTTTTTTATTGTTCAACCTGGATGTGTTCTAACGTTAGAAAGTGACCTATTTCCCTCCACTGCTACTGACAACATGACAAGACCTTTAATAATGCATAGTTTTTAATAATGTAAAATGATTTCAAAAATAAATATTTTTATTATAAATATATATATATATAAATAAATTGCACTGAAGAAATATGATATTTCTTTTACTTTCCATGGTAAGTAACTAGTCCTCACAACACTGAAGTGGAACAAAGGATTAGATTCTTATTTGAATCGTCATTATGATAATGAGGATAAGAATAAACAAGGTTTAAAATAAGGAAATTCATTTTCATGTAATTTACAATGTCTTCCAATGTTTTCAGTTTTCTGGGAAGCTTAATCTTTCTCCCATGTTGGGAATTGGCACAAAGGGTGTGGACATGAGTCCGTAGAACAGTTGTTCGATCAGAGTTTGTTTTAAGCAACCAGGAGTAGGCTTCAGTTAGCATGACTGAGGAATGAAAAATTCCGAGTGTGGCAAAAAAGGTGCCTACGTGGCAAGGACAGAATATTTTTATCTCGAAGAGGAGGTTTCTAAGGGGAAAAACAACTGCCAGAAATGTGAGGAAGCTATGTCCGTACGTAACCGCAAGTAGGGGGAATATAAACTAAAATAACCTTTAGGCTTAGCCAATCAGTAAGTGACTAATAGGCATAATTATAACAATCTGTATAAATATGCGCTATCCAGACAATAAAGTAGAACTATGCTTTATCATAAAATCATAGAATATCCTGAGTTGGAAGGGACCCTTAAGGATCATCAAGTCCAACTCTTGACACCGCACAGGTCTACCCAAAAGTTCAGACCATGTGACTAAGCGCACAGTCCAATCTCTTCTTAAATTCAGACAGGCTCGGTGCAGTGACCACTTCCCTGGGGAGCCTGTTCCAGTGTGCAACCACCCTCTCTGTGAAGAACCCCTCCTGATGTCAAGCCTAAATTTCCCCTGCCTCAGCTTAACCCCGTTCCCGCGGGTCCTGTCACTGGTGTTAATGGAGAAAAGGTCTCCTGCCTCTCGACACCCCCTTACGAGGAAGCTGTAGACTGTGATGAGGTCTCCCCTCAGCCTCCTCTTCACCAGGCTGAACAGGCCCAATGCCCTCAGCCATTCCTCGTACGTCTTCCCCTCCAGGCCTTTCACCATCTTCGTAGCCCTCCTCTGGACACTCTCCAAAAGTTTCATGTCCTTTTTATACTGTGGTGCCCAGAACTGCACACAGTACTCGAGGTGAGGCCGCACCAGTGCAGAGTAGAGCGGGACAATCACCTCCCTTGACCTACTAGCGATGCCGTGCTTGATGCACCCCAGGACACGGTTGGCCCTCCTGGCTGCCAGGGCACACTGCTGGCTCATATTCAACTTGCTGTCTACCACGACCCCCAGATCCCTCTCTTCTAGGCTGCTCTCCAGCGTCTCATCGCCCAGTCTGTACGTGCAGCCAGGGTTTCCCCGTCCCAGGTGCAGGACCCGGCACTTGCTCTTCTTGAACTTCATGCGGTTGGTGATCGCCCAGCTCTCCAACCTATCCAGATCCCTCTGCAAGGCCTTTCCACCCTCAACAGAGTCCACAACTCTTCCAAGTTTGGTGTCATCAGCAAACTTGCTCAAAATACCTTCTATTCCTACATCCAGATCGTTTATAAAAATATTGAAAAGTACCGGCCCTAAAATGGAGCCTTGAGGGACCCCACTGGTGACCGCCCGCCAGCCTGACGCAGCCCCATTTACCATAATCCTTTGGGCCCTACCCGTTAGCCAATTGCTCACCCATCGTATGATGCTTTTTTTTAGCTGTATGGTGGACATTTTGTCCAGTAGGATCCTATGGGAAACCGTGTCAAAAGCCTTGCTGAAGTCCAAAAAAATCACATCGGCTGGTTTCCCTTGGTCCACCATACGGGTGATCTTATCATAAAAGGAAATCAGGTTAGTTAGGCAGGACCTACCCTTCACAAACCCATGCTGGCTGAGACCAATGACTGCTTTGTCCCCCAGGTGCGCCTCAATAAGTTTGAGAACCATCTTCTCCATGATTTTACCAGGCACTGATGTGAGACTGACAGGCCTATAATTGCTAGGGTCTTCTTTCTGACCCTTCTTGAAAATCGGCACAACATTTGCCAGCTTACAGTCTACCGGGACCTCTCCAGATTCCCAGGATCGTTGAAAAATAATTGAGAGAGGTTCCGCGATGACGTCCACCAGCTCTTTCAGCACCCGGGGATGAATCCCATCTGGACCCATGGACTTGTAGGGATCCAGGTGGAGTAGCAAATCCCGCACACGTTCAGGGTCGGTTGGGAGTTTGTCATCCCCACCGTCCCGGTCCTCCAGCTCAGGGCACCCTGGGTCCCAAAGCCCATCATCGGCATTGAAGACAGAGGCAAAGAAGGCGTTAAGCGTCTCTGCTTTGCCTATGTCATTGTCTGTGAGGAGACCTTCCCTATCAAGGAGCGGCCCTATATATTCTTTAGTTCTCCTTTTTCCATTCACATATCTAAAAAAACCTTTTTATTTTCTCTCATAGACACAGCCAGCTTCAACTCTAGGTGTGCTTTGGCCACACGAATTTTCTTCCTACAAACACGAACAGCATCCTTGTATTCTTTCCATGTCACCTGGCCCTCCTTCCAGTAGCGAAACACTCTCTGTTTCCGCCTAATCTCCATTAGAATGTTCCTGGTCAGCCACGCTGGCCTCCTGCCCCACCTGCCTGACTTGTGATATTTAGGAATTGCCTGATCTTGTGCTTCTAGGAGGCATCGCTTAAAGAATGACCAGCACTGGTGGACATCAAGGCCTTCAAGAGCAGTTTCCCAGGGGACCTTGCTGACTAGTTCCCTGAGCAGCCTGAAGTCCGCTTTCCCCATATCTAGGGATGAGGTTTTGGTGGCACTTTTTCTTCTGTCACCATAAATTTTGAACTCAACCACTTCATGGTCGCTATGACCAAGGCAGCCACCAATCACCACATCTCCCACCAGACCCTCTCTGTTTTCTAGCAACAGGTCTAGGAGGGCACCTTTCCTAGTTGGCTCCGTTAGCACCTGCACCAAGAAGTTATCATCTAGGTGCTTCATGAACCTCCTGGACTTGCTCGTGTCAGCCGTGTGGCACTCCCAGTTAACGTCTGGCAAGTTGAAGTCCCCCATAAGGACAAGGGGAGTTAATCTCGAGGACTCTCTTAGTTCTGTAAAGAATAATTTATCGGCGCTATCGTCCTGGCCAGGCGGTCTGTAATAGACTCCCACAACGACATCCCCTTTATTCGTTTGTCCCTTGATCCTTACCCAGAGGCTCTCAACTTTGCCATCGCCGACCTGAAGTTCCACACAGTCCAGCCCCTGCTTCACATACATCGCCACCCCACCACCTTGCCTACCCTGCCTGTCCCTCCTGAAGAGCCTGTAACCATCTATCGCAACACCCCAGTCACAGGACTCATCCCACCAGGTTTCGCTTATGCCGATGATGTCGTAGTTGCGGGACTGGGCCAGGACTTCAAGCTCATCCATTTTATTCCTCATACTGCATGCGTTCGTGTAGAAGCACTTCAGGTGCGTCTCCTTACACTCAGCACCTTGTGGATCTAACTGAAGGACCTCACTGGCACACAGCCCCTCTGATTCTAGCGTACCATCCCTTAGGTCTTCACCGGCGTGCCTGGTTTTAGCCCCTTCCCCCTTCGACTCTAGTTTAAAGCCCTATCTATCAGCCCTGCCAACTCCTGACCAAAGATCCTTACCCCTCTCTGAGAGAGGCGCATCCCATCCGGTGCCATCAGGCCCGGTGTAGCATAGACCTTCCCGTGATCAAAGAACCCAAAGTTCTGCCGGTCACACCAGTCTCGAAGCCACGAGTTTATGTGAACAGCACACCTTTCAGCTTCGATCCCCCCTATCGGAAGGACAGAGGCAAACACAACCTGCGCCCCTGATCCTCTAAGTAGTCACCCCAAATCCCTAAAGCCCAAATCCCTTTACCACTCATACGGAGTCGGCTGCATTTGTTCCCTCTGCCGCGACCTAACACTCCCACACAGGGGATCCTGCTGCTCACAGGTTACATTACTGTAGGTCAGTGCTTCTGAATCTCTATGTCAAGATAATGCACAGGTTCCACCTGGTACAAATGGTATCTGTCACCTTCTCCATGTTACGGTAATCATAAACACATCAGAATTTTTGCTGAAGATCAGCTTTCCTTGTCAGTACAAGGCTTAATTCTTCAAGTAAATAATGTATAAGTCTGGCTACTTTTAAGACAGACTTTTGACCTTTATATGACTATAACAGCTGCTTTTTTTTTGGGGGGGGGGAGGGGGACAGTGAAGGCCACTGAAGCAGAACAAAGCCTGTAGCAGATGGGGGTGGAAAATCCTCTGATGAGGAGTTTACAAACACGAGGAAGAAAGAGGTGCTCAAAAGAGTTTATGTAAGCCTTCTAAAGGTAAAACATGCATGGCTTGTCTTCTCTTTGGTTTCTTTCTCAAATTCCCTACCATGATCCAATTAAGAATGAAACAAAAACAGTCTTATACTTTATGTGACTCTGGAGAAACTTTATTTCTTATATGAAATTCTTGCATAAAGGACATTCAGTGGGTAGTAAATAGATAGAGAGATGTCCCTTTAAATCTTGGACAGTACAGCAAATGGAAGCACAGAAACTTTCATGAACTGAAGTATAATCTCCATGCATTTGCAATGTGTTAATTAATCATCCACTTAGCAGCATGATACATTGTGCAAAACATCTATATAACAAGGATAAAGAACAGACTTTGGTAAACTGAATTTATGCACAGTGGGAAGGAAAGTAACAATAACATTTTGTATTTATGTAAGTCACATATTCCATGAATGTCATACCAAATATAAAGGAAAAAAAATGTATTACCCCTTACATTATCTTTTTAGATGCTGGCATGCATTGTTCAAAAATAATGCACTTAGCTGTGTGATTGCAGTCATTCTCCCTGCTTCTTACACCAACTGCTGCAAAGCAGGAGTGGCAAATTCGACTTGCTGTGTGTATTGGTTTTTATTTTATATATATAATATATATGTATAAATATATATGTGTGTATATATATATATATATATATATTCCTGTTGCATTAGTTATAAAGTCTGTAAGCAAAGTTTTTGTCAGGAATAAAATGTATCCTTACAATTGTGAAGAAAGAGAGTAAGGTTAGAGTGGTTCCACTGTATCTGAGAGCAGAATTTAGATTGTTGTCTTTCCAGTCCTGAACAATAATATTCCAAGGAGGATCAAATTTATGACAATAGAATGGCAGTCATGACAGTCTGGCTGCTTTTCAGTTTGTGTGTTGTTCTGAGTTACCGCTCTGTAGATTCCTCTAGTCCAGAGGGAGAAAAAGAATATTCTTAAATGGTTTCTTTCTCTGTACTCCAGCATTTTAAGAGAAAGCCTAAAACTAATTTGAAAACAAGTTTTTGAACTAGCTGGAACAGCTAGTCATTACATTTAACCATGGCATGCGACATTGTGGTTGATGAAATTAACAAGTAAAACTATTTATCCTTTATAAATTTTTCTTGTAATAAATGAACATCAGAAAAATTTTATTGGGAGAAATTCTAGGAACTGGCTGTTGTGACCGCGTCGGTGAGAAATACCTGAGACTAAAGAAGTTATGTTCTGTTTTCACTGTCCAATCAGCATACATGTATAAAAAATATTTTCATCAGGAAAAGATTCAGAGTAGATTTTCATTAGTGATGTAAACGTTCAGCTCAGTGCAGCAACATTCAAATTTCTGGAAATACAGTCGGATGATTGGCCCATTTTTCTTTGGTCGTTTTATAACATTTCAGGGTAGATCTGCTTTTCTTCTAGGACTCTGCTGAGTGAGGTTAGACTAGGGGTTTGTGTGAGAAAGGGCTTGGGTGGCAATTTGACCAGAAGAGGACAAAAAATGAGCAACCTTTTTGGTAAGGGCCTGCATTGTCACTTGCTGAAGCTGACAACCCATACCCAGTTTAATCTCTGAGTTAATTATTTGGTTTCATCTATTTATAGATGTGGAAAAAACAACACATAGGCAAGTAGGAATAAACAGGAGACATGAAAATGAAATGGAGAGCCACTGGGTAGTGTACTTGTAGGTGAATCACAAAAAGATAGCTGTGGTTAGAACTGTATTCACCACCCTCAATGGATATGGTCAGACACGCTGTATTGATAGGAGTGCTATAAGATTGATTAAATGAATGCATGGAAGAGCAGATTGATATGTTAATAGCATAATTTTTAAATGGTATGTTTTCTCTAATACCAACTAAAAAAATGCAGAGTTAGACCAGAATGGAAATCTAACTGGGATGCAGACAGTAACCTCTGTCCACAACCAGGAAGTCTCCAAATATTTAAGAATGTAACCATATAGAGTATTTATCTCAAGAAAGTATTTTGTTGTTGTTGTTGTTTTTCTTTTAAATTTTGATTGCTAAATGTGAAACTTTTTCCTTCTACACATCTTCCTTCATTACAAATCTAATTATGTGATATTTTTCAATAATAAAAGTTATTGGTAAGTATTATTATAATTATTGTCATTATTAACATTGTTATTATAAATCTGTATGCATTTTTTGCCATTACTAGAGATCCATTACTAAACATCCTCTAAGGTAAAATTACTTAAATACACTGATATAGAATGCAAACAGGATATATTATCTAGCCGTTTCTGTTGAATGCAAGTCCCTTTGAAGAAAACCACAGAAAAGAAGATGTTCTTCTAATAAGCAAACAAATAAAAATGATTCTTCTCTGCATTTTCAGGCCTTTCTTGTATTTTATTCAATGAGTAGTTAATTTAAAATATACTGTGTTAAATGAAAGCGCTGTGGTGGACCTACATGAAGGTGGCTCAGAGAATTTTTATAAGAGAACAACCTTGTTTCTTGATTGTGGTCTAGCTTACTCATGAGTGAAACATTTACTCTGGTCAGGACAGTGGTAGATAAACAGATAAACAGAGCTGCAGCTCTAGACACTTGGTGAACTACACCATGGTCAAAGTGCAGAATCTGTAGAGTTAAGAAAATTTCAGACACATGGAACTGTGTCTCTTTATGGAATGCAGTTCTTTTATGGATAAGTCATTACTCATAGGATAAACTCATTACTTGCAATGGACTTGCTAATGTGATATAGGAAATTATGTTATATCAGAAAGTCTTAACCTGGGATTTTTCTTTTATCATACATCTCTGATGTATGTAACTTCTTACCTATACCATCACACATTTGATGCTGTTAATATATTCAGAACTGAAGAAATCTAATTAAGAGCATATATAAATTCCAGATAAAATCTGAAAACTTGTTCAAAATGCAAAGTTTCAAATTTTCTATTGAATTTTTCAAACTGCATGTCTATATCATTATATATGGGAAAACAGCAAAAATCAGCAACAACAGCAACAATAAGGATGGATAGATAGATAGATAGATAGACAGACAGACAGATAGATAGATGATAGATGATAAATAAAATAAAATAAAATAAAATAAAATAAAATAAAATAAAATAAAATAAAATAAAATAAAATAAAATAAAATAAAATAAAATAAAATAAAATAAAATAAAATAAAAACGTGGAGTATCTGGACAGGGAATATACCACCCAGACAGAAAACTGGAAATCATATTATGCTTGATAACAAATTTGTTTTTGTTTGTTTGTTTGTTTGCTTTATCAGGAACAATGACATATATTTGCACATAGTATGAAAGTCATAAAAGAGTATTTTATAATTCTTTTGTTAAGGTGGCAGCACAATGCCTACTTTTATTACTAAAGATGTCTGTATTTCAAGTATGTGTTTGTTAATTAAAGGTGTTAAATTCACTCTATCCTAGCCAAAACCAGGACAGTGTTGCACTATTATTTCAACCAAAATAAAGATATAAAGCTAAAAAACAACTTAGTATGCAAGATAAAAAAATTTTGACTATAATAGAAAGTCCAGTATACGACATCTTTTGGAAACAAAAAGCAATTGGCTGGTAATGCTATAATAATCAATGAAAACATTTGTCAGGAGAAATTATAAGCATATTTACATTAGCTCTTCTTAATTGCATTGTTAGTACAATGTGATTCATTTTATAGAAGCTAACTAAAGTCTATTGGATAAAATATTGGGAGCTTTCATATTACATATTGTTAGTTGAATTATTTGATTAACTGTTTCAGATCAGAGAATCATATTTAAATTCTGCTGGCATTACTTGATTTACTTCATCTTGAGGGCATTACTTAATTTCCAAAACTTTGCATAGGTTTATATATATATATATATATATATATATATTATCTCTTTCTCTCATTTGTTTCCCTTTCCTCTTTTGTTTTTCTCGAGGAATTGATGTGGTAATTACAAGCTAGACGTGTTAGTAAAATTTGAGGACTATGCTATATTTTTGTGGATTTTTGCTGTAATAGAATGACATATTTTCCTTTATGGGGGAAGAGAGAAGGGGGTTAAAAAAAAAGTGCTTCAATTTAAAAATTATGCCAGCAATAAATGTACAGGTTATTTTACTGCTCTTGCTCTTATATTGGTAAAGTGTGGTAAGATGAAACCCACATCTCTTGTGCAAAGCCCTGTTTTCTAATTTTGCACATCTGTTGCACACAGCAGGTAAGACCAAATCTGTAGTGGTGACATACCCTTAGAACTGTCATATACAGCCCAAATAACAGATGGGAGGGTTCAATCCCAGAGAGCAGCACTGTAAATGAAGGAATTGTTTTTATTCTTCAGTACCAGAAATATATAGAACCTGAGGGGATCTCTTAACAGTAATGAAGAAAATGTTATTCATGCATTTCCAGAATCACTAGGCTCCCAGATAACTGAGAAAACAAGAAACATTCAGTACAGATATACAAAGTTGAAGGATGGAAGAACACTTTTATTTATTTTCTACAAGAGCCTTGCATTTGCTGTAGAAAATAAGGCATATGCTGTTCTTTACTAGACACTTTTTTTAATCAAATGTATTGGTGAAGTGCTTTATTACTATCCCCCATTCTGCTCTCTCAGGCAAAAGGTTTTCAATTTACGTGTCTTCAAGTTAAGTAATTTGAACTTTACATAAATTGTAGAAAATGACTCAGAAGACTTAACAGAATGTCCTTGTCCATCATATCAGTGGTTTAATACGAGTTTAAGATATGTCAATGAGACAGAAAGAAGTTGGCATTTTCTCTGAATAATTCTGTCCTTCACATTGCTGATTACTCCTGTGTTTCTTTTCTTCTGTCCTTGCTCAACTGCTGCACTTTTCACCTCAGAACCAGGTTCATTTTGAGTAACTGCTGCATCATTTCTTACTTGACAAAAATGTTGTGCAACCACTCTCACATATGAAAAAGCACTTGAAAAAAAAATAATAAAAAAAATAAAAGCATAAAAGGAAAATATTTTGTTCCAATGTTTTTTGTTGTTGTTGTTGTTTTTGTTTTGGTTGGTTGGTTGGTTGGCTGTTTTTTTTTTATTTATTTATTTATTTCACTCGATTTTTATAAATACTACTTTTATAGATGTGCCAATGACTAGTTGGTGGAGATGGAATTTGCTGTGATTTGCTTAACTCACTGAAAATGGAGTTACTCGTTATATATAATATACTTATATACTTTATATATACTTATATGTAAATAAAAGTGGAAATCTAGATGCCAAACTTCAATTTGATGGAGCTGTGAATACATTTTCAGCTATGTCTGTACAGGTACAAAAAACAAAACCAGCTTTCAACCACATCCACCCCAAAATGAAATTCATCTCTGAATGTGTGTTTTCATAATAAATTACCTGATTCTTTGAGATTTAACAAAGAAAATCTTTGTGTGTGTGTAAGACTTTTTTTTTTTTTTTCCAGGAATCCAACATAAGGCTGAGAATTGTTGTCAACAAGTGCCAGACGGTGTTGCAGTTTTCCCCAGTTTAGTGGCTTTATGGGCTTTGTGCTACATTAGACATTAGACCAATGTTAGACTCAGAAAAAATCTATTTGCAGAAGCTGAATTGTAAGTACAGAGAGAAACAGAAAATGAAACTTTCATTTAATTTTTAGTCATTTTAGAAAATGTAAGCTACTGTGTTTCTGTAAGTCTTTCCTCAGCGTTTTTCTTCTGTGTTACTGTTACCATAGAGACTGGAAGAAAACAGCACATAGGGTCTTAACATAGAGAAGTTGTTGCTTTCTTGCCAAGTAAACTACTGTAATTGCTTATTCCTCCTAAACACCTAGAGTTGCAACCCTTCAAGCTCCCAGCGCATTCATCCATCTACTTTACCTGTGTGTTTTCAATTGGAGGAATGCAAGCACTGCAGCATCTGTTCCTCTTTGTGCTGCGTTTGCCCTCAGCTCTTTCAGCCCAAATCACCATTTTCAGTGGAAACACCCTGAGCTTGACTAAGCAATGACAATAAGGAAAGGGGAAAAAGGAAAGGAAAATAAAAGAATGTAAGGAAGGAAGAGAATGAAAAGGAAAAGAGAGAAAGAGAATAGGAGAGAAAGGTCTTGTACATGTAATTTTAAGGACATATTCACAGCAAGAAAACCATCTACTTCAGACAATTTGAAATACAATGTCCTCACATATTAGTTACATTGTTATTAGCTACTAATTAAAACTGGCCAAAATGAAGAGGTTTCACTGTGTTGCTGATGCAGATTTTAGTTGCAGTTCAGTTATTCACACTCAAAAGGTTTATTTTTGACTTACAAGGCCAAGGTTAGTTAACTATCAAGACTGTCTGTTTTTCAGGAAGAGAAGATAGCTTTCACCAGCCAATTGTTCTTGCAGTAAAAATAAAATCACCATATTGTATTTCTTGTGGCAAGCACTCATGCTAAAATTTAAAAATATAAGAATATGACCATGGAAGAGAAGCTGGTTTGAAAAAAGAAAGGAAAAAGTTTGTTTTTCAATTAAAAAAAAAATAGCTTTAGTAAATACAACAAATGCACAAAAACTGAAAATACAGCTTTGCAAACTGAAAAAAAGTCACTTGTAAGTTTTGGCTGTTGGTTTTGTTTCTTCATTTTGTTGTTGTTTGTTTGCTTGTTTGCAGTTTGTTTGTTTGTTTCCTTCTAATTATCTTTTTTATCATATTGTGGTTCAGATTTAGTTATATACTGTACTTTTACTTCCATTGCTTCTATTTGCCTCACTCTAACATAGCAACACAACAAAATAATTGCCATACTTCAGTCTTCTGTGTGCCTGATTTATGTATTTATTTATTTATTGATACTTTTGTTCAGGCCAGTAGTGAGAATGTGTTCTCTCTCTGCCTCTTTCACTGAGGATTGATATAACTGTGTGTTTCACCTTTTCTATTTCTTTATATGTTGGGAGATTTTGATAACTTTCAAGTCTAACCTTTCATTTTGTTCATTCTGCAGAGAAATCCTTATCTATGATTCTGTTCTTTGATCTTTTGAATATGCTTATACGTATAGACATGATATTTGAGCTATTCATATCAAAGATTAACATCAATAATCACTCACTGGCACCTTTCTATTTGTGACGGTAACAGCAGAGAGATTATTAGGACTCTATGTCACGTATCAAAATTCTTTTATGTTACCAATTTTGCATAAGTGAATTAATATGAGAAATTTCTACTGCTGGTATAGGATGAACTTTCAGTAAGACCTCCATCTATGCTCATGTAAACTTCATTATGCACATTTTCAGTAGAATCACAGAATCATAGAATCATTAAGGTTGGAAAAGACCTTCAAGATCATCTGGTCCAGCCACCCCCCTACTACCAGTGTCACCCACTAAACACCACGAACAAACCTTCCTTAAACATCCTTAGTGACGGTGAATCCACCACTTCCCTGAGCAACCACATCCAATGCCTGACTACTCTTTCCGAGAAAAAATGTCTCCTAAAGCCTTAACATTGTTTTCAAGAGAAATTTTTCCATGATCTTGACAGGCACAGAGGTGAGGCTTACAGGTCTGCAGGTCTCCTTTTCTGCCCTTTTTAAAAACAGGAGTGATGTTTCCCTTTTTCCAGTAACCAGGGATTTCACCTGGCTGCCATGACTTTTCAAATAAGATGAAGGATATCTCCCTATGTAGAAAAAAGGATATACATATAGGGGTATAAACATACTCATGGGATAGATAAATATATAGACAAACACGTATGAATATACCTCTATGTATACCTCTCAGTAAGACATCTGTATTTGCAGTTCACAGAATGCATGAACTGTATGCATGCCAGTGACTTTATTATGCAAAATGCAACCGTACATAGTGTACAAGTTTTAAACAACAATAACCATGATAAAAAGCAGTATGCTTTGCGTTTACCTATATTGACAGCTGCACATGATTCTCCACATTATTTCATTTGAGCCTCTGCTCTCCTCACACAATATTAAAATAGAAACTATTTATTGCTCTCTACTACCCCGAACTGTCTCCACTGTTCCACCTTCCTCCTCTCACCCAATCAGTCCTATTCATATCCCTGAATGAACACACAGTTTCCACATCCTAATGATTTTTTTTTCCCTATTTTCTAAAGTTTCTTCTCTATCACCTCATCTCATCTCCTGAACCAGTCACCTCTCCCACCTTTGTCAACAAACTTTGTACTTTTCAACCATAACCATTTTGATTAAATTGATTCAGGTCTGATAGAACTGAAAAAGGGCCACATAGAACTAAAATAACATTAACGACAAAATCAGTTACCTGTTCCTTTTGAGTTTTATTGAGTATAAAAAATAATATATATATAATATAATATATAAAAATGATGTATGGTTTCAGCTTCCAGCTGTGGTTTAAAAACAGTAAAGTTTTAAAAGTAACTCTTTTGCATTCACATGAATTCAAAAGAGAGAATACAGAATTCACATTCTGTACCAAATACAAACATATTCTCTCACATACAAACATACTCTCTCACATTGCTGAAATGTTTATTCAAAGCCTTCCACTAAGTTAAAATCAAAGAAAATGTGGTTTACATTCTTCTGTACTACATTATAAGGTGAGCCAGTCTGACCTTAGCTGAACATTTTGGTTTACAGGGTAAGTAGATAAACCAAAAAAGTGTTACTGGGCAGAATGGGATTCTTAGTCTCAGCAGAAAAATTATTATATTTTTTATCATTCCCCATGTACGTTTTATCATCCGTTTACTGGACTGTGCTGTTGAAACTAGCACAAAGCCTTATTTACTATACTTCACAACAACATTAATGGATAGAGTTATATAGCATATGTCTGGAGGATAAATTGCTTCAATTATTTAATTCCGAGGAACAATGAGAATCACACTGATGATGCTCAAGCAATAAGAACAACATTATTTTTTCTCTTCAGACAATATCAGCTATGATTCAGAAGTCTTTATACATGTAGAGTTTATCTCTACTGTTCAGGTACTTAATTTCTGCCCTTACACACCAGATTACCTTGGCCATGAAACAGCTTTAAAAGCCGAAATACACAACCCATCTACATATATCACCATAGCTATGGAAAACTTTTGTGAATGTCAGCTTAAGGGACTCCAGTGAATTACACATATTGCATTAGGCCTTTGTTTCCTATCAAGTAAAATATCTGAATCTGAAATATCTGAAAAATTTTCGCTTTATAAGAGGAGTCTTGTAAACAGGGCAGAAAACACAACAGAAGTATGTATTAGAGTTTAGAGAAACAGAAAAATACAGGGGAAAATAATGTGTATGAGGGACATCATGAAACAACATCTTCATACCAGCATCTTAGTAAGTCTCGCAAAATTATAAAGGTCATCTCAAGAAAAAGAAAGAAAGAAAAAAAGAAAGAAAGAAAGTAAAATAAAATAAAATAAAATAAAATAAAATAAAATAAAATAAAATAAAATAAAATAAAATAAAATAAAATAAAATAAAATAAAATAAAGAAAAAGAAAAAAAAAAAAAAAAAAGAGAGAGAGAGAGAGAGAGAGAAAGAAAGAACAGTTGATTGGGAAAAACAAGGCTACCTATCCAGCCAAGGGAATACAATATATTCCTACTGTTGAAATAATTATTCAGAGGGATAAAAATCCTCTCTGACAATCTCAGCTTCCTCAACAGGGTGGATATTGCATTGGTGGAACTCCATATTAGAAAATCTTTTCCATCTGTGTTTGGAGAATGCCCAAACTTGTTACTACCACAAGACAGATCATAAATCAGTAGTGCATGTGTGTGCAGTTGTAGCATGTCGAGAGACTTTTATAGCCCTCATCTGTTTTAAATTCTAGGTATCCCTTAGCTATGACTCAAGATAAAGAGACATTTGAATTTATCAGAATATTGGAATATAACAGGCCCAAACTCAATAGGAGCAATGGAGACCATCAAATAATGCTGCAACTTTGTAATGGATTCCAAAAGTGAAAAATGAAATAAATAAATAAAATAAAATAAATAAAATTAAAAATAAATAATAAAATAAAATAAAATAAAGTAAAATAAAGTAAAATAAAATAAAATAAAATAAAATAAAATAAAATAAAATAAAATAAAATAAAATAAAATAAAATAAAATAAAATAAAATAAAATAAAATAAAATAAAATAAAATATATTTTAAAATGCTTATTATCAGAACAAACTAAAAACTACAGTGTGGACAGTGTGAATTTAGTACAAGGCCATGTACAGAATTAAGGTACTCTTATCAGAAAAAAATATATTTATTTATTTATTTTTAGACATAGTAATAAGTAATACCAATTATTTTGCTTATGCAGTGTTTTCTCAATTGTCACTAAAATCTAAAGCTCTCAGATCTTCGGCATCTTTCATTGTCAGTATGTTAGATTATATACAAAATATGTAAGGAAACATAGCTTAAGGTTTTTCAAGAAGAGGTATAATCTCAAAATTTAAAATATTTTGACAGCTAATCTAGTCTGTGGTGGGTCAGCTAGTCTGTGGTAAAGACTGGTAAAAAAATAAAAATAATTCATGGCTTCTTTTTCTAACGTAATTTTCATTAACAAACAAACATCAACAAAACACAAAGTGAAGAAATTAGGAAAAGAAAAAAAAAAAGAGGAACACATAATTAAAAATAATATTAAAAAAAAAAAAAAAGACAAGATAGGAAATAATACAATAGACAAGAGAATTAATAAATATATGAAAGACTGAAGAGATGAGGCTTAATGAGGTCTTTTAGACTAATAAGTTCTGGCAAAGGGGAGGAGAGAGACAGTCTTCTCTGTGGA
This sequence comes from Anas acuta, assembly GCF_963932015.1. NCBI lineage: Eukaryota > Metazoa > Chordata > Aves > Anseriformes > Anatidae > Anas > Anas acuta. Next base: position 52,868,328 of record NC_089017.1, on the reverse strand, counting down.
CAGAGACTATGGAGGACTTTTCATTCATTCCCAATAAACTGGCCAGTGCAAGCCTTTGGGATTAAATATCTTTAGCCTGATTACAGTGTTGAAAAGACTACCCTACCCAGCTAAACAAAAGATTAATTTTTAGAAGAATCGTGTTTAAGGTTCATATTATCAGTGTTTCCAACAGTGAGAAAATTTTGAACTTTTTCTCTTGTCTGGTAGACAAACAAAAGATTTGCTGCTTTGCTAGTTTAGAATTTAAGACAACTTTTAATGTGTCTTAAAGAGGTATGAATGATCTTCATTTGAAATCTTTGAAAAAAAAATAAGAATACAAGTTTATTGTACATTATGTATTTAGTAGATCTTGGAAGAGATATATACATCACAAGTTTAATTATTCATCTAGAGAATCAGGAGACTTGATGAGGAACCTAAGTAGTTTCTGCACGTTCATCTCCTTCTCTTTTACATGATATTTTTCAATTGTATATTTCACACAGCCATACTCTGCACAAGCAATTTTTTTTGTCCTGTACAGGCATATCTCAGCATGTAGAGAAAGATACAACAAATCTTTAGGAATTGGATGATTTGAGCAACAAACAGTGCTAAATAGAATGTATATACTTTCTAACTGATGTCTGAAGATAAAGAAGATAAGAAGGTAAGAAGATAAATCAGAACCATATTCTGCTGCATTTCACCTTTCTGTTTCTACATGACTCAATGCATGAACAGTATCAGTGTTATTAATATTACTATTTATATAGTAAACTGTTATTGAATCACAATTAAATACTGCCACTGAGCTGCCAAAGAGACTTTGAGGACTGGAATTTATTTTCAGATATAGTATATGAAGAGAGAACAGAATTCGTTGAAAGATGAGTGGACCAAAACTCAGGAAATGGCTGAGAAATAATGAATGACTGGAGCAAATAGGTGATGTAAATAAGAAGGAACTATTGGGGTTTGAAGATTAGTGTAATCTTGGTAACATTTTACTATTGGTGGAAAAAGACTAATGTCCCCAAGCTTTTATGACACCTCTCTATGAGTCATCATTCAGTGAATTATTGTTTCAGAAAAGGCAAACTACCTGGAACAAACTGCAGAGCATGACTCCCTCCTCTGTTGAAACTCTATGACTGAAGCACTTCACAGCCTCAAATGATACAAATGATATTTAGATGAACTACTATTTCAATGGAGTATCTGCTGAAGAAATTTAGGATGGTGAGATGTAAAGCTGGCCCCAAGGTAGACACAATTACTTAATTTCCTTCTCATTCATTCTCCTCTTCCTCTTCCTCTTCCTCTTCCTCTTCCTCTTCCTCTTCCTCTTCCTCTTCCTCTTCCTCTTCCTCTTCCTCTTCCTCTTCCTCTTCCTCCTCCTCTTCCTCCTCCTCCTCCTCTTCCTTATATTATTATTATTATTATTATCATTATTATTATTATTACTATGAAAGAAGCAAGGAAGGAAACTAAATTTAGTTATTGAGACAGAGAAATTTCATGGCATTGCTTGAATCCTAAGTATTTACTGTTAAGTTTTTACTATTCTTGTAGATCTGCCTAACTTTTTTCATGACTTTTAAGAAGAACAGAGAGGCTAGCATGTTCTTAGTGTTTTAAGAAAATACTGTCACTGAGTTGTGAGTTCCTGACCTCTCAGCAGAACTGTTGCAATCATCAGTGTGAGCTGGTTAAGGTCAGACAAATGGTTGTGATTAATTTGTTCCAGCTCTGTTGGTTTCTGCCCCCTCCAGTGGAAGTGACTGCTTTCTGATGTGATGAAAACTGACCTGCTTCATGTTGAAACAGACCAGGTGTGTTCACACTGTCAGCACTGCACTCCAGGAGAGGTACGGAAAGTAGCTTCTGAATGGCTGAGAAGAGGAACCAAGGGTGATGGCTTCCTCATTATTTTTAAATATATCACAAAAAATCAGACACTGGCATCTTACCAGGATACAAGCCTTGACATTCTTGAAGTCACCAGAGTTTTGCTGTTGTGTGTAGCAAGGATTTGCCTAGGCATGCCCTTCTGCAACCATTTATTTTCTCTGTATGAACTATAAATCACTTCACTTAACTGGAAAGATCTCTTCAGAGAAGTCTAATCCAATCACGTGGAAATTAGCTCAAAAGTATTAATTGAAAAGTAGCAGCAACATCTTAAATCATCAAGTTACAATTTGGAATCCCACTCTAATTACACATTAATACATGTAGATTAAAAAGTGAAACAAAACTGGCTGGCTAAGATCAGGCTGGCTAAGGTGATGAAAATACTAGAATTGTTTCACTACACCTGCTGGAACAAAATGAGCTTCATAAACCTAAACCTAGATAAGGCCTTCTTTCCATATTTTCTGTCATCCCTTCCATCACTCCCTAATATTTGGTAGTAGTTTCAGGAGTTATAACACAACATAAATTCATAAATTTGCATTATATGTTAAAAAAAAAAAAAAAAAAAGAAAAGAAAAAAAGAAAGAAAGAAAAAAGCACAAGTTTAATATCTAGAAAAAAAAAAAAAAAAGCATAATGATTTAGTATCTTTTTTTTCTCATGCATTTAGGAAAAAAAAATAATAAAATCATAGAACAGTTTGCAAATATTATTGACAGCAATTTAAATTCTAAATCCCCATATCTTTCAATGAAAGCTCAAACAGGAAAAACATGAATCGGGAGAAGTTTGTTTCACTGCATGATTGCTTTGTTTTAATCCTGGCAGGCAGCTAAATATCACAGAGCTGCTTGCTCACTCTCCCCAGATAGGATAGGGGTAAGAATCAGGAAGGTACAAGTGTGAGAACACATGACTTGAGATAAAGACAGTTTACAAGGTAAATCAAAAGCCACATGCACAAGTGAAGCAAAGCAAGGAATTCATTTGCTATTTTCCATCATCAGGGAAGTGTTAAGTCACTCTGAGGATAGCAGGGCATGCATAACAGTTTCTTGGGAAGACAAACACCATCACTCTTCCTCCTTCTTCACCCCAGCTTTTATTGTTCAGCACAAAACCACATGGTACAGGAAATCCCTCTGGCCAGTCTGGGCCAGCTGTCCTGACTGTGTCCCTTCCTAGCTCCTGGTGCACCCCCAGTCTCCTCACTGGCAGGGCAGCACCAAAAACTACTAAAATCCTTGGTTCTGTGTGAGCACTGCTCTGCAATAACTGAATTATCATTGTGTTATCACCATTGTTTTCATCAAAAATCCAACATACTGTATTGCGTGAACATCTGCAAACAACATTAATTCTATCCCACCCAAAACCATGACAATGACTGCTTTGTATTTCGTGTTTACAATGCTATTATGTACAGTCTGATTTCTTATTTGCATATCAGAAGTAAGCTTGAACTCTCACTTAATTTTAAAGAGTTCATTTTGGGGCTATAATTGGAAGTGGATCTGTATCCCCAGTAAGACTTTTCTTAACATTCATTTGGATAAGAATTTTCATTTTTCTCTCTTTTCTTCAGTATTGTAAACAGGGTAGATAACTGATGTGATGTTAAAGAACACCTGAAAAGCTCAAAGATTGTATTTCATGAGATAAATAAATCTTGTAATGATGCAGAGTGTTTAAGAAGGAAAACACACCACACAACTTGAATGAGGAAAGGCATTTCAAAATATTTGGATTTACTCTTTTTTTTTTTTTTTTTTTCCTCTGTTGTACCAGTAGGAACAGTTGCTCCATTGTTTTGGCTTTGACCCCTTCACTTTAAGAATTGAAGTTTACACAGTCAGTTCCTTTGACATTAGCATTAAATTTTCTTAGAGCTCATAACAACGGAAAGTGGATGAGAGTGATTAACTGATCACCCTTTAAGTAAACAGATGTGACCAAAGTCACTTAGTGGAATGGATTATTTGAGGATGTTGTCAAGGCAGCTCTAAAAACATTACTACTAGTCTTGAGAGAGAGAGAGCAGGGCACAACACTGAGTGAGTGGCTGCTGAGAAGCAGATCACTGTGGGGATACAGGAAGATGAAAAGGTTTTAGTAACATCTGTGGTTTTCACCCCTTACTCTCTACCTTATTTTTCCTGTATCTCCCATAATCCACAGTTCATACCCGTGGTGTGCTTCACATTCTCCACCTAGTTACATCAGTGCTCCAGAGTTAGCTCCAGTGGGCTTCCACCATGTTTACTGAGGCTATGTAGCTAAGAGAAGAAAAAAACTTGTAGGTGGTTAGATCAAATTCTGATATCCCACTGCTGCTAGATGAACAGAGGGAAAAACAAACAAACAAACAAATAAATAAATAAGAAAGAAAGAAAAAAAAAAAAAGAAGAAGAAAAAAAAGGTTCAAGTATCATTGCTATTGATTTTAGGAAGAATATTGTGACATTTCCATTGTAGGATGATAGTAAGAAAAGCTGCCTTGGTACTTCAGTCTTCTTTTGAAATGAATGAAGCTATTGCGGATTTTCACAATATTAGAGAAGGGATATTTCTCTCTGTATCAGTTCTCCCTGATGCTGCTCCTCTTAGTTTTATCTATTGTTGCTGCTCTTGACTCAGTCACTTGGAGACCCCTAGGTCTCCAATCTTCTGCTAAACTAAATGGGCAGAAATGATGTTTTCTCCTCCAATGGACAGGAAAAGTTGACAGCAAAAAGAGTAAGTTAGGACAGTGGAATAGCAGAGAGCATTTAACGTTCCTATGATGATGGAGAAGTGAAACAAAACTGAAATGAGCATTTGAAAAAAGTGTATTAACTGAGAGGGAAGAAGTGAAAATATGGGGAGGATCAGAAGGAAGTAAAGAGTCCAACAGGTCTGTAACTGTACAGTCCTCATGTCTTATTACTATATGCATGCTATTAAAAAACCTTGCCTTAAAAAGTGAAGAAAAGTTAGTATACAAGTAACAGCTAAAGAATGGACCAAGGATGTAAGTGTAAAAATAAAATAAAATAAAATAAAATAAAATAAAATAAAATAAAATAAAATAAAATAAAATAAAATAAAATAAAATAAAATAAAATAAAATAAAATAAAATAAAATAAAATAAAATAAAATAAAATAATAAAATAAAATAAATAACGTTGTGGCTTGTAATCCAATTAGCTATTTTTAAAAAAGATAAAGTAAATGTATAGCAAAATGCATTGACTGCTCACAGTTCATATAATCTAGCACAGAGTAAAGAAAATCCAGAAGCTTCCCTTGCCAGTAAAGCTATCTCAAACCCTACATTTAAAAAAAAAAAAAAAAAAAAAGGAGAGAGAAAGTGAAAGAAGAAAAAGAAAAAGAAAAAAAAAAAAAAAAAGAAAAAGAAAAAGAAAAAGAAAAAGAAAAAGAAAAAGAAAAAGAAAAAGAAAAAGAAAAAGAAAAAGAAGAGGAAAAGGAAAAGGAAAAAGAAAAAGAAAAAAAAAAGAAAAAAAATATTTGTAGCAAAGATATGTTAACTTTGTTCCTCATAAACAATAATTTAAATGCCCAACACAATATGAGTTTACAGCATCTAGAGAGGTTGCTCTTCTAGTGCTGTAAATCTGCAAAAGATCAATGTAAAAACAGGTAAAGATAAAATGTTTGTTGTTGTTTTGTTTTGGTTTGGTTTGTTTTTTTTTGCTAATGCTCTTTGCTAATGGCTCATACTGTGGTGCAGGGACAATGCCTTAGTGACATGTGCTGTAAACTACCTGTCTCCCACTTCTCTCAAGTGAGAATCTGTAGCTGTTTTGAAGGACATGTATGTCCTTATGTTTATCTCCATACATACTTTTTGTTGTTGTTGTTTAGGTATCTCACCATCCCATTAGTCACTGAATTTCGAATATAATTTGGCAAATTTCATTTTCTGCTATGTGGTTATTTTTACCCAAATGATTTAACAGTTTCATCTATTTCTTAGATGCAAGCAAATTATCTTATTTTGGGATATATATGGCAAATTAGCTGCTCCATGCTAAGCCTTTGCTAAGCCTTTATTATCTTTCACTGAGTCTGCTTTATTTGATTTTGGATATCTATGTGGACTTGTAATTGCTTGTCAGAGGCTTCAATTTACTCCTTGAAACTACACCTGAACTTGATGTATTTGTTTTTAAGCCCTTACCTGGATTTTCCTGATATCTACTGTAATTGAGCTGTGATTGAAACTGTAGCTTATGTTTTGCTTGCACATAGATAAGCTTTAGAAAGTATGGTCAAGTGTTATTTGATTTTCAGATCATCTACTACTATACATAAAAATCATTCCTAGAGTTTGCCTGTTCCTTCTACAAGAAGAGTAAACTTCATAGACTAGCTGGAACCTACCAAAAGGCACTACTTCACATACTACAGTTACTTTGTACTAAAGTCAGCTAACACTACAGAAACAACTATTTTTTCTCACCATCAATTATGTAAAAACTTTGAATTTTTATTTTGTAGCTTAGGCTAAATGGATATTTTAATGTATTTTGTTTCTTTGTTTTCCTTTATTTCTAGGGATTTCTGCTGCTGTTTCTTGCACAATATTGTCACTTAACATGACAAAGAACTTTTTACGTACTGAACTCCACAGAATCACAACAATAAATGGAGTTAATGGACTTTGATTTTGTCAGCTTTATAGTTTCTCAAAATGCTTCCATATCTTGTAAAAATATTCACTTTTTTAGTCTTTCTGTGACTCAAATTAATAAAACATATTCTTATTACTAAGAACTCTGTCCATTACTATAGTACAGTCTTAGTACCATGCTCGGGATTTGTGCTCTGATTGAATATCCCATTACATCTGTCATCTTGCTGCAGTAAAGATCACTTGAGAGACTCAGCCGAAGCTCCAATAATATATAGAAGGAGAGAAGCTGTAAGTTATTCTTACAGAAGGCTCCATGCTAACTCAAAGACGGAAGAACTAGTTTATTAAGCTAAAAAGAGATGTGGATTTCTAGTTGTCATACTAAAACATAGAGCTTTGCCTTATGACACGGTTATTTATGAGATAGGTTGTGTACTTTAAAGTATAGCATACACACTCTATTAAAAGGGGATGAAAAAGTTTACTTTCTGTTAAAGCATACATGGTATTAATAGCCAGGAATTTACACCTGGGAAGATATTCCCAGACAGTACACTAATTCCGGCTTCTCAAATGAGTGGTCTAAACTTCTCCCCTTTCCTGCAGGGAAATCTCAAGGGATATTCTATGTTTTCATTCATATATATATAGATCAATAAATATAAATATTTACAGGTATATCTGATACAGATAGAGATAAATATAAAAATGTTTGTGTGTGTGTTTGTGCATGTGTGTGCGTGTGTGAAAGCTACTCCAGTAAGTTAGCTACTTCACAAAGTTAGAAGTTGTTTTCTTTGACACATTATTTACGAGGTGGATGCATTCTTTTTATTTAATTATTAACATAAACTAAGATTTTTGGCACATAATTTCAAATCCTTCTCTAAATTTAATCCTGACCTAGACCTCTTTGTTGCCTTCTGATGAATATTGAATGCACTGCTTAACCCTGCAATTAAAACAAAACAAAACAAAACAAAATGAACCGAGATCTGAAAATTGGTTCCCTAAAGAATAACCCAATAAATCCATTACACAAGGGTAATGCTGCTGTTTCACTTCACTAAATAGCAAGTAATATTAAGGCAATTATCACTTGAACAGGTGTTTCCAGGGATAGCTGTTAGTATGCCTTCTGGTATTTCAAACATATAAGTGCATTTTATTCCAAATAAAAATCAGATTTGCTAATGTATTTTAAATGTTATATGTTTTTCTATGCATGTTTCCAAATATGCTCAAATCTTTCAATCCTAAGATTTTTTGTGATGTTTTGGGTGCATACATGATGGATATGGCACTCCAAAATCACAGTTTTTCTTGATATTTTTAATTGGAGGGATGTGATATACAATTTCCTTTTTGGAGTTCCTTGGTTAGGAAATGCACTAGGAAGCACCTCTAGAGCAATTGAGGGTTTAATGAATACCCTAATACAACAACTTTAATAGTATTTATTGATGCAGCACATCTACTGTTCAGCAAAACAGAAAGAAGCTGCCCAGTTTTTTTTTTTTGTTTTGTTTTGTTTTGTTTTGTTTTGTTTTGTTTTGTTTTTTCTCCTTTGTGGGGAGGGGGGACGTAAAGGGAGGAGTGTTGCACTAAGGGCTGAAACAGAGGTGAAAGGTGAGATGGAATGGTTGTTTTGATTATAAGCCTTATAAAGTGAAGTTATGGATCCTGAAAAAAATGTTGATGTAGAAAATATCTTTGGAAAATTATATACTAGCCAGACCACTTATTCTCAGAGTACTTGGCCTCCTGATTTGGAAGTCTGGGATGGGGAGCAGAATAGACTCCCCAAAATTCGGGTGGAAACAGTTACAGACTTTCCACCTGGCATGACACAAGTCACTGTCACCACAACTGTCACAAGTTGCTGGACCACTTTCCATCATCTATCACTGGCCTTTGTCATCTAGAGAGGTCCCAGATGACTGGAGACTTGCTAATGTGACACCCGTCTATAAGAAGGGTTGCAAAGAGTACCTGGGTAACTATAGGTCTTTCAGCCTGACCTCAGTGCCAGAAAAGGTGATGGAACAGGTCAAGTTAGGTGCGTGTGTTGATCTGCTCAAGGGTAGGAAGGCTCTGCAGGAGGATCTGGATAGGTTGCACCGATGGGCTGAGGTCAACTGCATGAAGTTCAACAAGGCCAAGTGCCGGGTCCTGCACCTGGGGCGCAATAACCCCAAGCAGAACTACAGGCTGGGAGATGAGTGGTTGGAGAGCTGCCAGGCAGAGAAGGACCTGGGAGTGATGGTGGACAGTCGGCTGAATATGAGCCAGCAGTGTTGGCCAAGAAGGCCAACAGCACCCTGGCTTGTATAAGAAGCAGTGTGGCCAGCAGGGCTAGGGAAGTGATTGTCCCCCTGTACTCGGCTCTGGTGAGGCCGCGCCTTGAGTACTGTGTTCAGTTTTGGGCCCCTCGCTACAAGAAGGGCATCGAGGTGCTTGAGCGAGTCCAGAGAAGGGCAACAAAGCTGGTGAGGGGTCTGGAGAAAAAGTCCTACGAGGATCAGCTGAGGGAGCTGGGTTTGTTCGGCCTGGAGAAAAGGAGGCTCAGGGGCGACCTTATCGATCTCTACAGGTACCTCAAAGGAGGCTGTAGCGAGGTGGGGGTTGGTCTGTTCTCCCACGTTCCTGGTGACAGGACGAGGGGGAATGGGCTTAAGTTGCACCAGGGGAGTTTTAGGTTGGATATTAGGAAGAACTTCTTTACCGAAAGGGTTGTTAGATATTGGAACAGGCTGCCCAGGGAAGTGGCAGAGTCACCATCCTTGGAGGTCTTTAAAAAACGTTTAGATGTTGAACTTAGTGGTATGGTTTAGTGGAGGACAGTTAGTGTTAGGTCAGAGGTTGAACTCGATGATCTTGAGGTCTCTTCCAACCTAGAAATTCTGTGATTCTGTGATTTTGAATGTAATCATGCAACATATGTGGGACAACCTGGAATCAGGCCCAGTCAGTATGGGTTCATGAAAGGTAAGTCCTGCCTGACCAATCTCATCTCCTTCTATGACCGGGTGACCCATCCAGTGGATGAGGAAAAGCCTATTGATGTAGTCTACCTAGACTTCAGTAAGGCCTTTGACATGGTCTCCCATAGTATTCTGGAGAAACTGGCAGCACATGTCTTGGACAGGTACACTCTTTGCTGGATTAGAAAATGGCTGGATGGCCAGGCCTAGAAAGTAGTGGGGAACAGAATGAAATCCAGCTGATGACTGGTAACCATTCATGTTCCCAGTGGTCGCTATTGGGGCCCATCATCTATAACATCTTTATTGACAACTTGGATGAGGGAAATGGGGGCAACCTCAGTAAGTTTGCAGATGACACCAAGTTGGGGGAATGTGTCAATCTGCCATAGGGTATGAATCATAGAATCATTAAGGTTGAAAAAGACCTTCAAGATCATCTTATCCAACCATCCCCCTACTGCTAATATCAGCCACTAAACCATGTCCCTAATCACCATGTCCAAATTTTTCTTGAACAACCCCAGGGACGGTGACGTCACCACTTCCTTAAGCAACAAGTTCCAATGTCTGACTACACTTCCTGAGAAGAAATGTCTCCTAATTCCCAACCTACCCCCCCCCCGCCCCCCCGGCACAACTTGAGCCCATTCCCTCTAGTTGTATCACTAGTGCCCCACCACATCTTGCCTTCATCCTCTTATATGTCCTGCCCCCAAGCGGCACAAGGGAACAGGGAATGGGGGCTGTGGTCAGTCCCTTCATCTCTGCCGCTCCTTCTTGGTCACTCCCGGTCCCTGCTCCACATGTGGTCCCTCCCACGAGTTGCCATCCTTCCTGAACTGAGACTGTGGGGGCTGCCCACAGGCAGCAGCTCTTCAAGCACTGCTCCCCCATGGCTCCATATCACAGGGTCCATCCATCCCCCAGGAGCAAACTACCCCAGCACGGGTCCCCCACGGGTGGGCGGCAGCTCCCCCTATACCCCCTGCTCCTGTGTGGGCTCCTCTCCATGGGCTACAGCTCCGGCACGGAGCCTGCTCCACCAGGGGCCTCCCCACAGGCCTCAGGGGAATTGTAACTGCATGCCTGGAGCACCTCCTGCTCTCCTGCACTGACCTTGGGGGCTGTAGAGTGTTTTTTCTCTATTTTTTTTTTCTTTCCTCTATCCCAGCTGCTGTTGCACAGCAGTCTTTTCCTTTCCTTAAATCTGCTCTCTTGGAGGCCTGCCCAGTGTTACTCCCTGGCTTGTCTCTGGCTGGTTGCAGCTCCCTTTTGGATCTGGCTGGAGCTAACTCTGTTCTAATGTGGAACAGTTGTTGGGCTCTTCTTACAGAAGCCACACCTGCAGCCCCTCTACTACCAAACCCTTGCTATTTAAATCATATTCAATGATAGTTTTCCCTTATAGAAACCAACTGTTTGTAATTGTTAGTTTGCTTCCCATCTACACTACATTCAATCCTATTATATGCATCCTTTTTTCTGACACACCATTTACAATATAATTGACCTCCTAAAACATGTATGTATGAATGTTTCCATCTCTTCTCTAAACAGCTATGTGTATTTTTACTGTGGGAATTCATTTGTAACTTTCTTCTGCTTAGTAGGCGAAATGCATACAAAGTTAACTTATTATAGTATAATTGAATCCTTTTAAGAGCTTATAAAAAAACATTAAACCAGAAAATACATTTATGGAACAGATATTTCTTATCAGAAATGCAAAGAAATCACAACTTATTACAACAAAGAAATCACAACTAGCTTTTTTGTTGTTTTTATTTATAATTTTTAAGGAAATCTAATATTACTTATCGTCAATTATATTGTTATTGTTAATTCCAAACCCTGTAAAATAAATGTTACCTATTATATACCTATGTTGCATATTACTTACTTGAAAAGAAAAGTTATGACAAAAAGAGGAAATGACAAAGAATAACACTTTTATAAATTACTGGAAAAAAATAATAATATCTATATGAAGTAAACAACCTACAAAAACATATTTTTAAACAGTTGAAATATTAAACATAATTTGGAAGTATAAACCCGATAAATGTTTCTTAAATGTGTTCTCATCAGGCTGTGTGTAGTTTCAGAAAAAGCACTAAATCAGTTCATTGGAAAGCTCTGCTCATTCCACTGTTGTAAATTAACTAGTGAGAGTGACAAAGCAAAGTTAGTGAAAAATGAGATGATATATATTATTTTTTAAAGAATTAAAACTGAGTATAATTACTGGTGATTGTTGGAATTATTAGAAAGAAATATAAAGGAACTAATTGAAATAAAATTCTCAATACAGTTTCTGTCCCTAATAATGGAACAAGAAATTGATACTTTATAAAGTTTTAATAGGACGAGAAACAAAATAAAAAATAAAAAAATAATTAAAAAAGATATCGGTGGGCCATGTGATACACTTAATCCTATGTACAATTGAAATGGCCACTAAATAGCAAACCAAGGTCAGTGGATCCTATAAAATATATGCAAAAAATATTTGATATTTAAAATATTTGTCATATAGTAAATAGTGTTCTGGTAAATAAATACTGAATAAGAACTTTTCTGAATGATGAAATATTCATGCGGAGAATACAATATTTTTTTTATAGCTGAATTAATTAAAGAAGCAGAGGAAGAATACATATATTCATTATCATACACAGAACATTTCAAGTTGAAAAATGTATTCTTCAGGGTAAGTACTTTATGTCTGCATTAACCCTTTTAAGTACCAGGTACATAGAATTTTAGATATGTTTGATTCCATTGGAACAAATAGATATTTTTCATGGCGTTTTTAACAATGGCTTATCATCATCATTACAATCACAGTGTAACTATATGACGTTTACTTCATTTTTAACCATATGTTTGCAGGAAAAACTTTTTTTCTTTTTTCTTAAAGTAATAATATTACTCTTTCAGCACTCAGTGGGCAGACATCTTTTTCAACATCCCTCTTTTAATTAACTTGTCTTACAAACAAAAGCTATCAGATGAGCACAATTTATCCACAGCATGTATTTTCAGCTAGGAGGCAGATAATTATTGCTCACTGTGGAAATAATGTTATTCTACTTGTTCATGTAAAACAAACTTTAAATGTCATTTTACAGTGATAAAGATTACACAGCACAGTGCCATCTTAAGATATAGCAATTATACAGAGGAACTTCTAATTAACCTAAAGGTCAGAGGTGAGAGATGATCACCAATTCTTGCTAATACAAACTTAAATTGGTTTAAGCTAAACGTAATGATCTAATAATCATGGAAATGGGGACTTTAAAAACCTAACAGCTATTGTGGTACATTTTCAAACAGAATCACATAATCTGTAAACACAATAACAGCTATGTCACTTCGAGCTCTTCTTTATTCTTTCTCGTTGTATATTTCAGGTAGAATCATAGCACATAAAGTTGCTGCTCCATGGTACAGGCTAAAATTACCTTTTTTAAAAAACTAGCGGCAGTTTTGTAACATTAAAATGTATTGTTTTGATTATAAGAAACAACCACAAAGTAATCTTTAAACATTAAGAGAAAATTACATTTTCAAACACAAGTGCTGCAATAGCTGTAAACATATTTACTTCATAACATTTAGAGGTGTATAGAATGCAGCAGAAATAAATAAATAAATAAATAAAGCAAGACACCAGATTATTTTTTAAAATTTTATGTTAAAACATGCTGTGTTTGAAGTTCTGAAGATCCTTTTCAGCGCAATGCAGATAATCTATTACATCACAAGCCTCCCTTCCCCTTCCCCTTCCCCTTCCCCTTCCCCTTCCCCTTCCCCTTCCCCTTCCCCTTCCCCTTCCCCTTCCCCTTCCCCTTCCCCTTCCCCTTCCCCTTCCCCTTCCCCTTCCCCTTCCCCTTCCCCTTCCCCTTCCCCTTCCTCTCCACCTTATGGTACGCTGGTCTTCAGTGAACTCTGACTCTTTGCCAGTTTAAGGCAAAGGCTCAGTAGTGAAATTCACATGCAGACTCTTTAGGAACCCTCAGAGAAACAACTGCTGGCAGAAGTGTTTTTTGAGCAGTCATGGTATATACACATCATAAAGCATGTTGGGCTTGACCCATGGTTTAGAAGAATCTTAAGAAGGATGCTAGGGAGACACTTAACTACACATGACACATTTAAAGTCCATATGCATCTTGGATATAGTTTGCAAAATCACCCTTTAACAAATGGAAATACAGTGTTCCTTGCTCCGAGAGGTTACTTTTATTATTATTTTTTTTTCCCTTTTCAAAAAGCAATATAAGATTGAGCAAAATAATCGTACATATAATTTTTGCAAAAGTTATATTATTTCTAAGAATTATAAGGTCTAACATTAAAGAATAGTGTGAGGAATGTTTTAACAATTCGTGTCCATAAAGAACAATTCTGTTTGAATCCTGTCTGCCTCTGGGTCCTGCACTGGTAACTTAATTCTTGAACCACAGATGCAGTGTGTCCCAGTCTCCCCCTCATTCTAGTCAATTTATCACGTCTTCAGAAAACACTCCTTAAATTTATGAACCTGTTTGCTTTTGTTATTCCGGACTTCTATTTCTAACAGTTACAGCCTTTTTTCCTGTCTTCTTCGAGATTAACTTAACACTGCTATAGATGTGTCTGTGAATGGCTGGGGAAGAATGTTTTAATTACTCGTGAAGCGTCAAATAAGAAAGCTGTTTGTGTTTGATGTCTGGGAGTTTCAGAACAACTGATAACAACTAGTGACTGTTATGGGATACTATGTGGATCTTTGGTATCTGGCCAGGGGGCCAAGAGATTAAGAGGAAGGAAAAGAAGCTGAAGGACGGTTGGGAGACAAGACCTGCAGAAAGTGTTCTATAAACTTGGAATTGTGCCGAGTGAGTACAAAGGTGAGAGGAAGACTACGAGCCTTCAGCATGAAAGACCCCTAGAGACCCCCAGAGGAGACTGATGCGCATGCTTCAGTAGGACGGACTGGACCCCAGAAGCTAATTATAATAATCTATTTTTTTTAGAAGTAGTAATGAATATGTATTAGTCTAGGAGCATAAAAATCAGCTGCTTGATGTAACTGGTGTGCGTCCTGGTGGAGCGGAGACTCCCGGTGCACCCAGCGCTGTTTGCTTACCTCTATTCCTTTATATTCTTTTAATAAATCCTATTTTTTTATTTAATCCTAATTTGAATCCTGAGCCATTTATAACAATAGTACACTTGAGCTTAAATTAAATCTTCTCTATAAATACTTTGCATAGCCCAGAATTTTACTTCAGTGATAAATCAGAAGAAAGGAGGCACAAGCTACCTATCAAATCCATCCAGAATATACATATCCCTTTTCCTCATTGTGATGCAGTGTCTGTGTCACAGCAAATGATACAGAAGAACCAGGAAAGTAAAGCTTGTCTTCTAATTTACTTGCTCATTTTCTACCTTCACATGTGCTGAGAAAACATAGCCTTGTCCGATGGCAAACTACAATGAGTAGCTCAAGATTGTTTGTCTAGCCCTGTATTTAAGGGACACTCAGTAAATCAAATAAACTTGGGATCACTCCCAGAGAACTTGGCCACCAGGCCTGCATTTATATCAGGAAACTGCACTTCCAGCTTCAGATGACAGCCCACAAGCAGGTACTGCCTTGTGTGTTTCATCTCATTGTCATAACCAGTAAGGATGATATTCCTTCATAACTTAGATCATAATGACAAACACTTGCTTATCAAAAATTCTCATGTTGTATTCCCAAATAAAACACACTACAATGTAACCTGTCTTTATAGGGGTGAGTGAATGAGTTTCACTTGGAATCAGTGATATGATAAAGTATGTGTGGTTTTTGTTTGGTTTTTGTTTGTTTGTTTGTTTGCTTGCTTGCTTATTTGTTTTTGTATGTATCTGTGTGTGTGTGTATGTTACAGAGAAGATTTAAATCTGATACACTGTACCAAGTTTTTCAAATTTTATGACTAAGTTTGGTCAGGGAAACCTGACTGCCCATCTATCTGCTTAGCTTAAATAAGACATGTTTCTAAAAGATGTTTTCCTTAATCTTCTACATTCTATTTCCTGATTCCCTGTGTGTCTTCCTGGGGGGCTGATTTTTTTTTTTTTTTTCTCTCATGAAACCTACTAATTTGTTTGAGAATAACCTCTGGGGTTGAAGAAAATTTTATTTTATAATAAACACAAAAAAATATCATCTTCAGATGCACACAAAGGATTCTTTTGATACGCAGGTGAATGTATATGCTTCACAAGTGCTTGTTCCAGGTCTTTTTCCTCTGGTTATGCAGGTATCAGATGTTTAAATTTATATGCATAGAAAAAAAAAAATAAATATATATATATATATACATATATATCAGTACATGAAAATCTCTAATATTTTGTAAAGTTGTCAGATTTATGAGCTGCGGAGAATATAGACTAGATAATATTTGCAAGTCATACCTTACAAGATTGTATAGATACGAGTGGTTGATAACTTTCAGTAGGTTTCACATCAGGACATGTTTTTTTTCACAAGCTTTTACTTTACTTACTTTACTTCCTTTTTTTATTATTATTATTGTTATTTTTTTTACTTGTCCCTTTACTTTAGTGGGAACAATTCTAAGGAGTTTGCTTTTTTGTTTTGTTTTGTTTTGTTTTGTTTTGGAATACAGTCATCGAGAACCTCAAGAACCTCTATGCCTTAGTACAATTTTCTATAGTACAGTTGAAGAAGTCAAGTCAGTCATGTAACAACTGGGATGTTATTTTAAGATAGGATCTCCTATTTTATCTCACTTGGAATATACTTGAAGTAATCATCCACAATATCATTACTTCTTTAGAAATGTACAAAATAAAAAACGTAAAAAGGAGTACAAATAATATAAACTTGAAGGCCATGGAGGTGATAAATTAATACTCAGAGCTGGCAGAGTTTATTTTTCTTGTTTATTTATATGTTACAGACAGTATAAAAACATATACTACTGAACAGCATCCCATTATCTGTATGCTTGAACACTCAACATTCCATGCTTTGTCCTGCAGACATTCATTGTCAGTTTTCTTTGATGGTGTTGATGTCTAAAGCAGCTAGAGAACATTTCTATACTTTCATAGGTCCCTTTATTTAGTTGGTGTCCAAAATATACAGGAAACAAAAGAAATAAACAAAGAAGATAGAGATCTGAACTAGTAACTAGGAATTTTATGAAAATCATTTCTCTGACAGGAGAAAAATAAGTGATTAGAAAAAAAAAAAAAAAAAAAAAAAAAGCAGTGTATGCCGAACTATGTGAGGATATTTTGGATTGCAGTAGTGTTAAAAAATTTGAAGGGGCACCTGCCTTTCTTCTCCAAGCAGTGAATGCAAATCTACATATATACGTATTTCACACAACATATATGTGTGAAACATACTTAGGAATATTTAAGCCTCTGAATATGTTATGTCTTTGTTTGTTACAGTAGTTTGCTTATTTACTTGTTTGTTGTGTTTGTTGTTGTTGTTGTTGTTTTTGTTTGTTTTTTTTTCTCTTGAGAACTGGAAAAAATCAAGAAATTTATTCATGTGATCAATATATTCATTACAATGTTTGGAAATGCACACACATACGCGAACACACTATGTAAAATCTTTCAGCCTGTAAGCAAAGATGATGAAAAAGAGATTTAAGAGTCTGAACTTTTTGATAATGAAAAAGTTTTTCCTGAAGGTGTCATCCACAAGTCCAGAACTTGCACAGGAAAAAGCTGAGGTGCTAGGTCCACAGCAGTGAAGAAAAGGATTTCTGTTAATTTTGTTTCATAAATTAATCAGACTGATGTCTTTGTCTTAAATGTCTTTGCTATCTGTGGTAACATAACAACTCACAAATGAAGTCATGCACTTTTTCTCAGTGGTTTCTTGTATTCTCTTAAAAATTAGAGGTTTGATAATAGAGTTTTTGTGTTGTTTGTAAATCAGGGTAATTTCTCTGAAAACAAAAAATAATTGTCTTTTAGAAAAATATTTATTTTGTCTTTTTTTATTAGTATTTGAACAAGAAAAACAAAACAAAACAAAATACAAATAACAAAAAGTGCTCTGTTTTGACAAAGGCAAGATGGTATTTATCACTTAATGCTCTGCTATAGAAATTACAATGAATTAAATGATTTCTATGTAGGATATAATCCCCTCCGAACACAAGACTTAAGTGAATTAAGTTAGATTTCTGTCTAAATTAAGAACCCAATAGGAACTGATAATTTTTTAGAAAGTAGATCCCATGGATTACATGAATTATGAATGGAAGAAAACTATAGGTAACAGTTATTGGTTTCTGTTAGTTTATTTTAACTTATAATGTAAAATTATAATTTTACATAATGTAAAAGAGCTATGTGTATTGGTCCTAATGGCCTAGCTCTAACATTTTCTTTAAATGCATTAAAAGATACAACTCATGAAGATGTAATTAATGACTGGAAGCTATGAAGTCTTACCCAAAGCATGTGTATGTATATATACAAACTTTCATTTAAGTTGATAGATTTTCTAAGGGAGAGCACAAGTGATAAAAATTCAGTTTATATTGTTTTTCTTTCAGACATCAAGAACCCATCAACTAAATGGGGACAAATAATTGTTCAAGCACAATGGGAAAATGATGTTACTTCCTGTTGTCTCAAAGTAGTAGCTCAAGAGATTAATAGACAAAATGATGTAGTTCTGCAATACTTGTGAGACCACACCTCAACTATTGTTTGTTTGGGTCCCTCACTACAGTAAGGATACGGAACTCCTTGAGTGTGTGCAGGGAAAAGCAACAAAGCTGATAAAGGGATGAAAAAATAAATGAGGCATGGAGTCAGAGTGACTGAGAGAAATTAGATTATTCAGTCTAGAAAAAAGGAGACTAAGCAGAGACCACATTATTCTCTACAACTACCTAAGTAGAGGTTGTAGAGAAGAAGGTGTCAACCTGTTTTTCTTAGGATACAAATAATAGGAAATGAGGAAATGTCCTCAATTTGCATCAGCAGATGTTTATATTGGATATCAGGAAGAATTTCTTCACAGAAAGATTGGTTAGGCATTGGAACAGACTGGTCAGGGAAGTGGCGGAGTCACCATCCCTGGAGGTGGTAAGAAACATATGGACATGGCACTAAGAGGCATGTTTGCTAATGAGACTTAGTAGGTCAGGTTAATGGTTGGATTTCGTGATCTTGAGGATTTTTTTTTCCAATGTCAATGACTACCATGCTCAAGAAATCAGAATCACAACAAACATTAATTGGCCTGTTGTTTTCTGTGTGGTGAATATGGACCTAATTTAATCTCTCTAGAATCCCAAAGGTGTTGTAATTACCAATTTCATCTACATTTGCAGTGGTAACAAACTATATGTCACTAACAGTGACACATATTTTCTGATTCTACGAACAGTCATAGAATGATGAAGTTTCTATGAGAATTTTAGGTTTTATCATGTACAGTGAATAAACAATTTTTTTAGGGGTAGTTTTTGTTTTGTTTTGCTTTGCTTTTAATGTTGTATATGCATCTAAATTGTTTAAACATATAGTGGAATAAGAATTTTATCACAAAATCAATTTATTCAATACCTACTCTTGTTGTTAAACCTGAGAAGTAACTTCTACTGCTTGAAAATCTGTTTGTATAATGATTGTGTAATTATAAAAATTACTTAGACTATAAAAAATGCAATATTTTCTAGTCAAGCAGTGATTATAAAATCTGGAATTGATGAAAAGAGAAATATTTTTTCAACATATAAAACATTTGACAGGGAAAACAGAATTGTCAGATCCAAGTACAAAACATGACGAGGTAACACCATCCAGTGGTCAGCCTCTGCAGATCATACACACAGCGTTCTTAAGGAATTACACAAAAGACTACTTTTGTTTATTGTTTTTCTTTCAGCAGACAAAAATAAGTGACAAAAAGACTAAAAATGATTGTTATTTTTCCCTTTTTTAAAAGCAGGTAGATTTTTAGTTACAGCACAGTCCAACATCATTACAGTAAAACATGAAAAGAAATAAGCAAACAGATTAGACTGATACTTCTAATTACTACACAGCTGTGTTCCATCTGTATGTGATTTATGCTTTGTTTTTACATACACTTCTCTCTTCTTTGGAGTAAAGTTCATCTTATTCAAAACATCCTGAAATAAACTCTAATTTGAGTTAAAACTTATTTTCTCATGAAAGAAGTTGAAAATAAAAATATTTGGGTGGATTATTTTTCTCCAAATAGTAGGTAAATAGCTTTCATCAAACAGGCACTGGGAAGAAACTTAAGAAAGGACACCGTTCTTACTCTGTTGTGGTTTAACCTGTCCGGCAGCTAAACACCACACAGCCATTCACTCACCCTATCTCTCAGACAGGGGAGAGAAATGGGAAAGTGAAGCCTGTGAATTGAGATGAAGATAGTTTAAGACAGGAAAATAATAACAATAATAACAATAATGACGATAATAGTACTACTAATAATGTGTACAAAACAAGTGATGCAAAATGCAATTGCTCACCACCCACTGACTGATGCCCAGCCTAACCCCAAGCAGTCCGGCCCTCCTCCCCCCAACTAGCCACCCCTATATATTGTTTAGCATGACCCATATGGTATGGAATACCCCCTTTGGCTAGTTTGGGTCAGCTATCCTGGGTCTGTCCCCTCCCAGCTCTTGCTGAACCCTCAGCCTGCCCATTGGCAGGACAGAGTGAGAAGCTGAGACATCCTTGGCTTGGTGTAAGCACTGCTCTGCAACAATTAAGACATCAGCATGTTATCAACACTCTTCTCATCCTAAGCCAAAACACAGCATTCTACCAGCTACTAGGAAGAAAATTAACTCTGTCCTAACTGAAACAAGGACATACTGGAACTACATTATTCTTAATTCTCTTGAATTGAAATAAACGTGTATGTCTTGAGAAACTTCAGATTGTCATATTGTCATAAAGTCATACTATTGTAGCAGTACGGAGTTGTATATGTGCCCCTAGTACTTATCAGGTAGTCTAAGTGTACTACTGTCTCTTTTCACAAATACCAGAATAAATTTCTCCTTCCCATTTACGATATAATTTATTCACAGCTATCAAGTTCTATATTATCTGGCATTAGAAACATTGGTGGAGCATAAGTTTTTGAACATTTTTTTTTCCTTTAACAACATAAATATATCCATTGCTATTCAGAATTAATAATCTTCAATCTAAATATTTTTGAACAATCATTAATTAAACTCTGTTACAATACTGTAGTCTGTTGTTGGGTTTATTTTTCAGGGCCTTCAGAAAGCGTGCTCATAATATTGACATCCTGAAGTTCAGATCGGTACTGCCTGGACTGAAGTGAAAATTGATTTTGTTTTACTACATGACAGGCTATGAACACAGTCATCTCTTTTCAATTTGTCATACATTTTCTATACCTCAATGAATCTGTTTCAACTCCTTAACCCAATGCCTTAGACTGCTAGTCTGTGAAAAACAAACAAACACAAAAACCCACCTTAGTTTCAAATATAATAACAATAACAATAACAATAACAATAATAAATTACAGAAAAATACGATAATAGCCACATCTACTAGTAAGGGTTCCATACTGTTGTGTTCAGTGAATTCTTGTAATTCAGGTTTCAGTTCTAACTTTCTGCTCATTGTATAGCTATTGTGATCTATATTTATTTTTTTCTGTATTATGGAAACATATTCTCTAACCATTTCTATTTACTTTTTTCCAGTTTCTGATGGTCAGAAGTCATCTGACAAAAGATATCCCTATGTAGTTGCTTAATAGAGCATCTCCCTAATCCTATATAACTTAATTTGGTCAAAAGAATACTTTTGTGTATGTGTGTGTGCATGTGTTTTTTTGTTTTTGTTTTTGTTTTTGTTGTTATTGTTGCTGTTGTTGTTTTCCCCATTTACGCTTAATTTTCTGATTCCTAGTGCAATTTAATCACAGACTCACAAAATTGTCTAGGTTGGAAGAGACCTCAATCATCGACAATCGAGTCCAACTTCAGACCTAACACTAACAAGTCCTCCACTAAACCATACCACTAAGTTAAACATCTAAACGTCTTTTAAAGACCTCCAGGGATGGTGACTCCACCACTTCCCTGGGCAGCCTGTTCCAATGTCTAACAACAATTTTGGTAAAGAAGTTTTTCCTAATATCTAACCTAAATCACCCCTTGTGCAACTTTAGCTCATTCCCCCTCATCCTGTCACCAGGTACCAGAGCCCCACCTTGCTACTGCCTCCTTTAATGTGCTTATAGAGAGCAATAGGGTCACCCCTGAGTCTCCGTTTCTCCAGGCTGAAAAAAAACAGCTCCCTCAGCCGTTCCTCATAGGACTTGTTCTCCAGACCCCTCACCAGCTTCATTGCCCTTCTCTGGACCCGCTCGAGCACCTCGATGTCCTTCTTGTAGCAAGGGGCCAAAAGCTGAACACAGTGCTTGAGGTACAGCCTCACCAGAGCCAAGTACAGGGGGACCATCACCTCCCTAGCCCTGCTGGCCATACTGCTTCTTATACAAGCCAGGGTGCTGTTGGCCTTCTGGGCCACCTGATCACGCTGCTGGCTCATATTCAGCCAACT
This sequence comes from Anas acuta, assembly GCF_963932015.1. Taxonomy (NCBI): domain Eukaryota; kingdom Metazoa; phylum Chordata; class Aves; order Anseriformes; family Anatidae; genus Anas; species Anas acuta. The sequence continues at coordinate 52,846,154 of NC_089017.1, read as the reverse complement.
ATCAGCCAATACTCCCAGGTCCTTCTCTGCCAGGCAGCTTTCCAACTACTCATCTCCCAACCTGAAGCACTGCTTGAGGTTATTGCGCCCCAGGTGCAGGACCTGGCACTTGGCCTTGTTGAACTTCATACAGTTGACCTCAGCCCATCAGTCCATCCTTCTGCAGAGCCTTCCTACCCTCGAGCAGATCGACACATGCGCCTAACTTGGTGTCATCTGCAAACTTCCTGAGGATGCACTCAATCCCTTCATCCAGATCGTCAATAAAGATATTAAAGAGGACCGGCCCCAGTACTAAGACCTGGGGAATGCCACTAGTTACCAGCCTCCAACTGGATTTGACTCCATTCACCACAACTCTTTGGACCTGGTTATCCAGCCAGTTTTTAACCATACAAAGCGTATGCCAGTCCAAGCCACGAGCAGCTAGTTTCTTGAGGAGAATGTTGTGGGAAACAGTGTCAAAGGCCTTACTGAAGTCAAGGTAGACCACGTCCACAATTTTTCCCTTATCATCCACCAAGCGCATCACTTTGTCATAGAAGGAATCATAGCTGCCAGCTCTGCAGTTCACGTATATTGTCACAGGCTGTTAACAATATTTAAAGCAACACCAGTTTATAAAACAAACAAACAACCACAAATTCTGACTCTCAGACATGAGAAATGAATATACTTACTCTGCAAAGCAATGTTTCTGTCCACAGAATGCTCTGCCTTACTCAAGATGAGTAGCAATTAGTCTTTCTTTTTACTTACTCAGCATGTGTGCATAGCCTGTATATATATATATAATAAAGTAAAAGAAAAAATTCAATTGCAAAAGCAATTTGGAGGAGGTAAAAGGTAAAAGATTCCAGATTTCAGGTGAGTAAAAGTAATGAAGCAGCATGTATATCTCTACTTGTCAATTATTTCCTTTGATGCGTTTCTAATCAATTTTTCTTTTCCTATGTGTTATTTATTTTTATGTCTTCATGTTGTCTATTAGCAGAGAAGCAAAAAAAATCATAAAATTTAAATTAATTACACCTACCCATCTTGTCCTTTTGAAAGATGATATTTAAAGCTTAACCATTAGGAATATATATTCTCCCACACTTTTCATCCAGTCTTTCATTTTGTCTTAGATATATGTTCTGTTAACTGGGAAACTCTTCTATACAGAATATATCAGAATTAGTAGCAATCTCTAGGTCATCTGCTTATTGATTCTGTGTTCCCAAATATTTGGGAACAAAAGTTTTCTGTGTTCTTCACAACGAATATAGTTCAGATATTAGTGTGCTTATCTGTTGGGATTTACTCAGAAAAACAGTATTGTCTGAATACCTCAGTACCATAAAAAATAAAGTTAAGATTTTTTTTTTCCTACGTATTTCTTTTTCCTTCTGAATTTATACCTCTTCTCTAATTTTAGTGTTGTTTTATGGATCATCAATGTTATATTCCCTAATCATGCTTACATAAACATTTTACAGGATTTTTTATAGTTCTTTGTATTGTGTCCATTCATTGTATATGCTGTATATGCTGCACACACCTTTCCATCGATATTTCTTGTTACTTCTTATTCATCAAGTTCAGCAGTATTCTTCTTGTCTTAATGTCCCATTGATTGCCACCTTTAGTGTGATTTTAGTGGGTTTTGTTTTATATGCCCTCTCATATTTTGTCTGTTACTGTTTCTGATTTCACTGTCTTGTTTGACCCTTTTTCCATAGTCTTTTCAGTTTCCAGAATTTTAATGTTTTAATACCAGTCACCCAATCACACTTTTTTTTTTTTTTCTGCTTTTAACTCCAGCATTAACCTTGAAAATCACCAGCATATGTTTGCTGTTTATTTTTTGTTTGTTTGTTTGTTTGTTTTCCATTATGTTAACTTCACCATGGACAAATTTGCCTAATCAGCAATTCATTTTCAGAGAATATGTGAATCTAAGAGTTAGGTGGACATTTGAAAAAGGATCATTATGGAATCTCAGGTTTTAGGGTAGCATTGTTTTTCTTAGTAGAACATATTCCAGATATCTAGAAACACAGAATCACAGAATATCCTGAATTGGAAAGGACCCACAAGGATCACCAAGTCCAACTCCTGGCTTCTCACAGAACCACCCAAAAATAAAACCATATATCTGAGAGTATTGTTCAAATGATTCAGGAACTCTAACAGGCTTGGTATCATTACCAATTCCCGGCAAGCCTGTTCCAGTGCCCAGTCACCCTCCCACTGAAGAACCTCTCTCTAACATCCAGCCTGAACCTCCCCTTTCACAACTTCATGCTGTTCTCTTGGATCCTGTCATTGGTTACCAAAGAGATCATCATATCCTGCTCTGGTTCCCCTCAAGAGGAAGCTGCAGGTCATGATGAGGTTGCCACTCAATCTCCTCTTTTCTAGGCTGAACAATCCAAGTGACTTCAGCTTCTCCTCATACGTCTTGCCCTCAAAACCTTTCATCATCTCAGTAGCCTTCCTTTGGATACTTTCTAATAGTTTTATTTCCTTGTAATTACCAGAGTCTACTTTTTTGCCCTTCTTCAAAAATAGCACATTTGCAATTTCCAATCAAATGGAACCTTTCTATGTTCCTAAGACCATAAAAAAAAAAATAAAATAATAATAATAATTGAGAGATTCTTTGCAATGACATCAGCCAGCTCTTTTAGTATCCTGGGATGAATTCCTTTGAAACCCATAAGCATATATGGGTTTCCAGATATAGGCATCCAGATGGAGCAACAAATCCTACAGAAGTTCAAGGTTGGCTGAGAGTTTATCTTTACTGTAGTCATGGTTCTCCAACTCAAGGAACTGGGGGTGCCAGAGCCCACCATTGGTATTGAAGACAGCAGTGAAGAAGACATTAAACATCTCTGATATTTCTATGTCCTTGTTTGTGAGGTGACTGTCCTCATCAAATAATGGACCAATGCCTTCTCTGGTCCTCCTTTCGCTGTTAACATATATTTTAAAAACACTTTTTATTGTCCCCCACTTTACTAGTCAGCTTCAACTCTAACTGAGCCTTGGCTGTATGAATTTTCTCCCTACAATGGAAAACAGCATCTCTGTAGTACTCCTGTGTCACCTGATCTTGCTTCCAGTGTCCATACCCTTTCTTTTTCCACTTAAGCTCTAGCAGAAGATCTCTGCTTAGCCAAGCACACCTTCTGTTCCACTTGCCTAACTCCCAACATTTTGGAATTTCCTGTTACTGTACTTAAAAAGCGACCAGCACTGATGAACCCCGACACCTTGAAAAGCAGTTTTGCAGGAGACCTATCTAGCTACTTGATCAACCTGAAGGCTACTCCCACAAATACAGGGTTTAAATTTAGGTGGCAGTTTTCCTCTGTCACCAAAGATTTTAAAATCAACTGCTTCATGGTCACTATAGCCAAGACAGCCACCAATCATCACTTCACCCACAACACATTTGCTGTTCACGAGCAACAGATCTAGGAGGGCATTGTTCCTCATAGGCTTCCATAGTACCTGTGCCAAGAAATTCTCAGAAAGTTGTTTTAGGAGTCTCTTAGACCTGTTTGTATCAGCTGTGTGGTATTCACCATTTACATCTGGCAAACTGAAGCCACCTGCAAGGACGAGGGTGGCTGATCTAGAGGCATCTCCTAGTTTCTTAAAGAGAAATTCATTGGTGTCATCATCCTGGCTGGATGGTCTACAGTAGACTCCCACAATGACATCCACTTTATTTGCTTGTCTCTTAATCCTTACCCAGAGGCTCTCAACTGCGTCATCATCATGTGCAAGCTTGGTACAGCGCAGCCCTTCTGTTATGTACAGCACCACCACCCTACCTCACCTGTGCCGTCTATCCCTTTTGAAGAGCCTGTAACCATCCACTGTAACAAACCAGTCACAGGACTCTTCCCACCAGATTTTGCTTATGCTAATGATGTCATGGCTCTGGGAGTAATCTAAGGCTTCTAGCTGCTCTTACTTGTTCCTCATGCTGTGTGCATTGGTGTAGAAACATTTCAAATGTGCTTCATTATAATCAGCACCTGGTGGAGCTGGATGCAGAGTCTCACCAGCAAGCGTTCCCTTAAATTTTAGCATGTTGTGCTATAGTTTATCACAGGCGAACCTCATTTTATCCCCTTCAAATCTAGATTAAAGCTCTAATGACATATCCAGCTAAATCCTGCACAAAAATCCTTTTCCCTCCTTGAGAAAAGTACATCCAATCACGCACCAGCAGGCCTGGTGTTGTGTAGACCATTCCATGATAAAGAAACACAACATTCTGCCAGTGACACCAGCCTCAGAGCCAAGTATTGATCAGCTGGGTTTGCTTGTTCCTTTCAGTATTATTTCCTGATCCTGGAAGGATAGAGGAAAACACTGCCTGTGCCCCTATTCCTTTAACAAATTGCCCCAAAACCCTGATGTCCCTTTTGAGTGCCCTTTGATTAACTTCTCTTTGTTATTTTATTGCTGCAAAAATTAAAAAAAAATAAATAATAATAATAATAATAATATATATATATATATTTTTTTAAAAAAAAGGATAACCAGAGGGACATAGGGACGTACCAAGCTAGTGAGTTTTCTCTCTTACCCAGGACCCAGGGATGCAACAGACTTTCCTATGAGTTGGGTCTGTTCAGCATACCAGGCCCTCTGTTCCTCTCAGAAGGTAGTCGGTGACAGTAACCCTTCTTTGTTTCTTTATGGAGGTTGTTGTGATACAGGGGGTAGGCTGACTTGCCCTAGGTGACCCTACCAACCTGGTTTGATCTTTGTCCTCATCATTGTTGGCCTGTTCATCAAGTTCCAGAACCTCACACTTATTGTGTAAGGGCACATGAGAAGGTGAGGTAGACAGGGAGGAGATTTGTCTGATGTCCAGAGTAGAAACTTGCTCATATTCTCCCCCACCCCCACCCCTACCCTCACCTTCCATCTCTTAGGTCCCCTCCTACTGCCTGGTAGAGAGAGGGTAGGGGATCCTTGATTTCTTGTGCTGTGGATGGCTGACTCATCTGTTCCAGAGATAGTAGAGTATGATTCCTCCAGTTAATCTCCTCCTCCAACTCCCTGATGGTCCTCATCATGCCCACCTCTTCCCACAGTTCACCAAAAGGCTGGACATTACTTCTACCTGGAGCACACATCCCACAGGTGTACTCAATGCTGCCGTCAAACACAGACATGAAACTAGGACACAACCTGCAGCCTGAGACCTGGATGTCTGCATGTTCCCTTGGGAGCTCTGTCTGTGTAGCTGTATCACTCCCTGTAGCTGGAGAGGCCACAGGAAATGCAGAGGACATAGCTTTTGCTCACCCTGGCCTCCAGGCTCCTAGTCACTGTGCTCTCCAGGGCCAGTCTTTTTTTTTGCGGGGGTGGCTGCCACTGCTGCTGGCCCTGCCATGCCTCCTCATCCACTCTCACAAGTGATGGCTGCTACTGATGGCTCTTTCTACTCCCTGTGCAGGAACTCCCCTGCACACCAATATCACCCATTATGCTGTAGAAAGTGCCTACCCTAGAGCTGATCACCTTGATGTGTCAATCTGAACTATTACTAAGACCTGCACAAAATATCACAGAAACAGCAAATGTTTTTGTGTTCTGTGTTCTGGAAAACTTTATTTATTTATTTATTCCTTCACAATTTCTCGTGTAAACTCCAAGTACACAGTACTGTTTAGAGCAGACAACTGGTCTTAAGAAAGCTTTGAAGTTTAAATAATATTTCCACCTCAAATATTTGAAAGATATAAACACCAAAGAGAGGCAATAACCAGTTACTATACTGCCTGGAGTGGATAAAGGAGTATTGAAATTAAATTAGGAAAAGAAATTTTAAGTTAAATAACAAGAAAACCTTTTTGTTGCTGAAAACCATTAGTTTATGGAATTGTTTCATAACTGTATTGGTTTTGGTGGGAATAGAGTTAATTTTCTTCCTAGAAGCTGGTATGGTGTTATGTTCTGGATTTTTAATTAAAACAATGTTGAAAAAATGCTGATGTTTTAGCTGTTGCAGAGCATTGCTCACACAGAGCCAAGGACTTTTCATCTGTGCTGCCAGCAAGGTGCTGCCCTGCCATCAAGGAAACTGAGGGTGCACCAGGAACTGGATGAGGACACAGTCAGGACAGTTGGCCCAGACTGGCCAGAGGGATGTCACATGATACATTTAGTATCATGCTCAGCAATAAAAGCTGGGGTAAAGAATGGGGAAGAGGGTGAGAGTTTTCAGAGTTATGGTATTTGTCTTCCTAATTAACTGTTATACATGATTAAGCCACAATTTCCTAGATGTGGCTGAGCACCTGCCTGCTGATGGGAAGTAGCAAATGAATACCTTGTTTTGCCTTCCTGTGCACACAGCCCTTGCTTTCCCTAGTCTTCTCATGTTTACCTTTCTGATCCTCTTCCCCACCCCACAGGAGGGTGTCAAATAAGAAGGTGTGCAGTGCCTACTGGGGTTAACCCTCAATATTATCAAAAAAAGTTAAAAAATTATTCCTTAAGACAATTACAAGTATTGGGCACAGCATGAGTAAATGTTGTAGAGTAGTGGCAATAAGCTACTGGAAAAAAAGCAGACCAGGTGATAAGATAAATATTTTCCATCATTATTTTTGTCTGCACTTGTTTGTTTGTTTGTTTGTTTGTTTGATTTAGTATTGAGCTGCCAAGACGCTTTTGGGAAAATCTACCTTTTTTCAAGCTCAAACAACACGGAGTCATTCATTGTTTTATAGTCACCAGACACTGTCATTAAGTTGCTAATCTCTGTAACATTTTAGAGTCCTTAACTCCTCTAATCAGTCATTATGTGACTGGTAAAGACCAATCACATCATTAATACTTAAATAGTGATTGGTATTTTGAATTTCATACTGCAGAATCAAAAATGCCCCTCATCCATAATTCAAAAGAAGTGTAAGGACAGCAATTAATAGCTTGCAGTAGGCTTCTAATCCACAAGTTTCAGTGCCACATAGGATTTAAGGCCAATATAATTCAAATGAGATTATGAGTAGTGTAACAATTGTGTCTGAACACAAGAGAAGTATAAACCTTTCAGTTTGATTCTGAGGCCAAAAAAAAAAAAAAAGTGTTTACATGAAGATATAATTATTCTGTAAGATGACTATGGATCATCATTAATAGGGCAACAAGACAACAAATTTGTCCTTGAGGATGCAACAGAGATTTGCATTTAAGATATGTTTAGTGTCTAACTGACAGAGCTTAATTCCATTTAGTCATCTTTTACAAATAAATTCCTGTGGGGTAAATAAATAAATAAATAAATAAATAAATAAATAAATAAATAAATAAATAAATAAATAAATATATAAGTTCTGTATACCAAGTCTAATCTATAAACCTTACAGTAGTTAAATATCTTTCTCAGCGTGGGTCCTGGACCCTGGACAATTCTATTTACAAGGCAAACTGGTCTCATTCAATCGTTAATGGATACTTTCATTGATATTCATCGTGCCTTTGTTAAGCTACCTGGTGTGTTGAACAAAAGGAAAAAGAATTAGTCTAAAGGATCAAATGCTTGTACAAAACTAAAATTATTAGATGCTATGGCTAAAAGAAAAGTAGTGTAGTTATTTAGGACTTAAGGGATATTAGCTGTTTGCACTGGTACAGTGAAATACTGTGAATCAGTGAATTATGCATCATATTAAGTGTAGAGCCAAAGAACACTACTGTTATAACAGATGTCAAACGAATAATGATTAGTTACTCATTTAAAATAATTACCTATAATCAGAACTCACACAAAAAAATGGAAGGAAAAAATAAAAAAGAAAAATTGTTCAACAGTGGTAAAATCATCTCTTAAGATGACACAACACATGAAACTGGACTCAAAACAAGCAACCAAAATAATCTCAAGGTTTGTTTGCATTATAGAACATCAAGAATTAAGTATTTATGAACAAAAATAACATTATATATTTTTATATAACAATTTTGTTCCTTCAGGGACCATACATGTATTTTGTCCATGAAAAGTATTTTACATAAATCTTCATCAGTGAAGACAGATCCTATTTTCATTTTCATTGTTAATACACAGCAATTACCCTAAAACTGGTATTTTACTCATGTTATAAAAGTGGCTTAATTATTACATTGCCACATCACAGACTCTGAATGCATGTATGTATGGACAAGAACTGGAAGTCTCAGTCATGGAAAAAATAACCTTTTGGAATTGGTATGTCTTTTACATGACTTACTATGTCATCTGAGACTCTCTGTATTTCTTCCCAGACAACTGTTTTTGTTTGTTTGCTTGTTTGTTGCAAGGTTGCTGGAGGAATGCATCCATTTGCATAAGAGTAATGAGTGTAAGGTCATGTGGATACTTACACTTACTGGTTGAAGTGTCTCATTAAGTACTTCTCTCAGCTCAGAAAAGCTATTCAGGATTCTTTTCCCATCTTATTTTATTTCAGATACTTTAATTATTAATAATGTATTCTATCCACCAAAAATAATATCTATCCACAGACACTGATAAGTTAATCAGTAACATTATGTTGGAATTTCAGATTTTGGCATTTTAAAACAATTTTACTGTTAAGATTAAAATTAACGTAATTTTCCTGTGTTAGAAATTCAAGAAATGCAAAGAATTGTAATGGAGACATGGAATCATAGAATGGCATGGGTTAGAAGGGACCTTAAAGATCATACAGGTCCAACCCCCCTGCCTTGGGCAGGGACACCTCCCACTAGACCAGGTTGCTCAAAGCTCCATCCAGACTGGTCTTGAACACTTTAGGAATGGGGCATCCACAACTTCTCTGGGCAACCTGTTCCTCTGCTACACCACACTCATCATGAAAATTTCTTCCCTATATCCAATCTAAGGCTACTCTCTTTCAGTGTGAAGCTGTTACCTCTTATCCTATTACTATAGACCCTGGCAAAAAGTCTTTCTCCATTTTTACCAAGGCTTTCGATACTGTCTCCTATGACATCCTGATAGTAAAGCTGAGAAAGTGTGGGATAGAGGAGTGGACATTAAGGTGAGTTGAGAATGGGCTGACTGGCTGAGCTCAGAGGGTGGTGATTGGTGGAACAGAGTCTGGAGACCTGTGACTAGCTGTGTTCCCCAGGTGTCGGTGCTGGGTCTGGTCTTGTTCAACACCTTCATTGACGACCTTGATGAGGGAATGGTGTCCGACCTCAGCAAGTACGCCAATGACACAAAGCTAGGAGGAATGGCTGACACTCCAGAAGGCTGTGCTGCCATTCAGAAAGACCTGGACAGGCTGGAAAGATGGGCAGGAAGAAACCAAATGAGGTTTTATAAGAGCAAGTGTAGAGTCCTGCACTTGGGAAGGAACAACTGGATGTATCAGTATAGGCTGGGGAACGACCTGCTGGAGAGGAGTTCTGAGGAGAAGGGCCTGGGGGTCCTGGTGGATGACAGGTTGGCCCTGAGCCAGCAATGTGCCCTTGTGGCCAAGAAGGCCAATTGGATCTTGGCGTGCATTAAAAGGAGCATGGCCAGCAGGTCAAGGGAGGTGATCCTCTCCATCTACTCTGCCCTGGTCAGGCCTCACCTGGAGTACTGTGTCCAATTCTGGGCTCCCCAATATAAAAAGGAAAGGGATCTCCCGGAAAGAGTCCAGCAGAGGGCCACAAAGATGATACAGGGCCTGGAGCATCTTCTCTATGAAGAAAGGCTAAGAGACTTGGGAGGTTGGACCCAATGATCTTTTGAGGTCCCTTCCAACCCCTTCAATTCTGTGATTCTGTGATTTTTCCTATAAACCTCCTTTACAGATTGAAAGGCCACAATAGATGTCACTGGCACCTTCTGTACTTCAGGCTGAACAACCTCAACCCTCTCATTCTTCATAGCAGAGGAGTTTCAGCCCTCTGATAATTTCCATGCCACTCCTCTGGACCTGTTCTAGCAGATTAATGTTTTTCCTGTACTAGGGATTTCAGAACTGGATGCAATACTCCAGGTGAAGTCTCCTGAGAGCAGAGCAGAAGGGCAGACTCACCTCTCTCAACTAGCTAGCCACACCTCTATTGATGTTGGATGTACTTAGTTTTGTGGGATAGAAGAACAAATTGCTGGTTTATATCTGACTTTTCATCTAGCAGTAACCCCAGGTTCTTCTCTGCTGGACTTCTCTTAATCCATTCATCACCCAAGCTGTATTGTTATTAGGGAGTACCCTGAACCAAGAGCCCCGAAACAACCTTGCACTAAGTTTTTCTAAATATCATGAGGTTCTCCTATTCTTCAATCCTGTCAGGGTCCCTTTGAATTGCATTCCTTCCCACCACTGTGTTGACTATACCACAAAACTTGGTGTTATCTGCAAAATTACTGAGGGTGTATTCGATCCTACTATGTTATTGATGAAGATATTAAATAGTATTGGTCTCAGTATAGGCCCTTGGAGGACACCACTTGTTACTAGTTTCCACTCAAACACAGAATCATTTAATAACTATGCATATGTTGCCCTCCAGTTAATTCCTTATCCACCTAACAGTCCATCCATCAAATCCATATCTCTCTAATTTAGTGGCAAGAATGCTGTGGGGGACCATGCATATAAGACAATCAGTTGGTCAGGCCGAGTAAACAAGGGTTTATGAAAGGCAGGTCCTGCTTGACTAACCCAATTTCCTTCTACGGCAAGCTGACCCACCTAATGGATGAGGGAAAGGGTGTGGATGCTGTCTACCAATACTTTATTAAAGCCTTTGACATTGTTGTGGGTCATGTTGATTGTTAGGAAAAGGTTCTTCTTTACTGAGAGGGTGAGTAGCCACTGGAACCCATTCCCCAGGGAAGTTGTGTGGTGGTTTTACTTGGGTGTACAGCCAAGCTCCACCTCAGCCACTCTCTCACTTCCCCTCCTAAAAAGGGGAAAGGGGGGGAAAATACAATCACAGAATCACAGAATTTCTAGGTTGGAAGAGACCTCAAGGTCATCAAGTTCAACCTCTGACCTAACGCTAACAGTCCCCACTAAACCATATCCCTAAGCTCTACATCTAAACATCTTTTAAAGACTTCCAGGGATGGTGACTCCACCACTTCCCTGGGCAGCCTGTTCCAATGTCTAACAACCCTTTCGGTAAAGAAGTTCTTCCTAACATCCAACCTAAAACTCCCCTGGTGCAACTTAAGCCCATTCCCCCTTGTACTGTCACCAGGCACGTGGGAGAACAGACCAACCCCCACCTCACTACAGCCTCCTTTAAGGTATCTGTAAAGAGCAATAAGGTCGCCCCTGAGCCTCCTTTTCTCCAGGAGGTCACCCCTGAGACTCCTTTTCTCCAGGGCCCCTGAGCCTCCTTTTCTCCGATGCAAAGGGCTCAAGGTTTGAAATAATGATAGGAAGATTGCTCAGCAATTATCATGATGGGCAAAACAGACTCAGAGTAGGGAGATAGTAAGATTTATTGCCTATTACGAACAAGCTAGAGAAACAAGAAACCGAGAAAAGAAACCAAAAATGCCTTCCTCTTCCTCTTCCCCGCCCCCACCCTCTTCCACCTCCTCCCCCCAAGCAGCACAGGGAAATGGGGGAATGGAGGTTATGGTCAGTCTATAGCACTTTGTCTCTGCCTCTCCTTCACGGTCACTCTCTGCCACTGCTCTACATGGGGTCCCTCCCATGGTATGCAGTCCTTCCTGAATTGATCCTGTGGTGGCTTTCAAAAAGCAGCACCTCTTCAAGAACTGCCCCAAATATGGGTCCATACCACAGCGTCCATCTACCAGGAGAAAACTTCTCCAACCTGGGTCTCCCATGGGCAGCAGCTCCTGACAGGTCACCTGCTCTGGCATGGGTTCCTCTCCACAGGCTACCGGTCCAACCAGGAATCTTCTTCAGCAGGGGTCCTCCACAGGCTGCAGTCTCCGTCACTGCAGGTCCACCTGCTCCACTGTGGTCTTCTCCATGCACTGCAGTCTGGAAACCTGCTCCACCATGGTACACTATGGGCTGCAGGGGCACAATTTGCTTCACCATGGTCCTCTCCACAGGCTGCAGGGGAACTCCAGCTCCACCTCCTGGAGCACCTCCTGCCTTCCTTCTTCACTGCTCTTGGTGTCTGCAAGGCTGTTTCTCACTCCTCTCTCTCTCCTACCTGCTGTTGTGCAGCAGTTGTGTTTTTTGTTGTTTTTGTTTGTTTGTTTGTTTGTTTTTGATTGCTTATATTTTTCCCCTGTCTTAAATATGCTCTCACAGAGGCTCCTTCTCGCAGAAGCCACCCCTATAGCCCCCCACTACCAAAACCTTGCCATGTAAACCCATTATAAGTGGTCATGCAACCAGGCTTGTTGGAGTTAAAAAAAAAAAAAAAAAAACATTTGGACAATGCTCTCAGACATCTGGTCTGATTTTTGGGTGGTCCTGTGTGGAGCCTGTAGTTGGATTCAATGATCCTTGTGTGTCCTTCCTAACAGGATATTTTCCAGTTCAATCATTCTATACTAACACTTACTAATGTTTACCTAGACTTCATGACAGCTTTTGACACTGTTTTCCAAAGCATTCTCCTGCAGAATCTGGTTGCTCATGGCTTGGATGGACATATACTTTGCTGTGTAAAGAATTGGCTGAGTGGCTGGGTCCAAAGCGCTGTGGTGAATTTATTTACATTCAGTTGGTGGCCATTCACAAGTGGTCTCAGGGCTCAGTATTAGGGCCAGTACTATTCAAAATCTTTATCAATGATCTGCATGAATGGATCAAATACACCCTCAGTAAGTTTGCAGGTGACACCAAATTAGGCAGGAATGTTTATGCTCTCGAGGGTAGAAAGGCTCCACAGAGGTATCAGGATAGGCTTCTATTGTCCTCTGTTGCAGTCATCCCATTGTAGAAGGCCACCAGATTTGTCAGGCACTTGTTGCTGGACCTTGGTGAAAATCAAAATTTCTCTCATCACCTCCCTGTCTTCCATAAGGTTTTGACATAACTTCCAGGAATATCTGTTCCATAGTCTTACCAAGCACTGAGGTGTGTCAGATACATCAATAGTATCTCAGGTACCTGAGAGTACTGGATGATGCAGTTGTTAAACCACTTTCTATCCTAACAGTCAAACAAAATCCCCAGTGACTAGAGAAAAGGGACCCACATTTTGGAAGTGAAGGCACTGGGATGCATCTCATTGGAACCTACAGACCTGTGTATATTCGTATTCGTCATGTGATCTCTGACCTGGTCGTCTCTTACAGTTGTAGTGGCTTCTTTCCCCCAGCTCCTGACTTTCCAGTTCAGGGATTTGGGAGATGTAAGAATAATGATAAGTAGTGAAAACAGAGGGGGAAATATTGCTGAGTACATCTGCCTTCTCTGCATTTGTTGTCACTAGTTATCTTGTTTTATTTATTACGGGACTGGGGGATGTACATATTCTTTACCCTTCTTTTTCTGACCAACGCACCTGTAGAAGCCTGCTTCACAGTTTCAGTTACAGTTGGTAATTTTTATTTATTCATTTTATTTATTTTGAGGGGAGGGGGAAGTGTAAAAAGCTTTGACAGAAATGATTAATGCTTTGAATACTCTAGTGTGCATTGACTATTTGTGTCTTTAGCATTTTTGTTATGGTTTAGTTCCATCAGACAGCTAAGTATCATGCAGCTGCTTGCTCACTCTCACAATGTGGAATGGAGAATGGAATTGGAAAGATAAAAGTGAGAAAACTCATTGTCGCGTTAAGGGGTGTAGCTGATTAACCGTTACGGGCCCGGTTGGATTCAGAGTACTGAACCAGTCAGACATTCACCAAAAACACATTAACCGTCTGGGGGTCTATTCAGACATTCACCAAAAACGCATGAACTGTCTGGAGGTCTGGTTGGATTCAGAACACTGAACTATCACGGATAACCACCCTCACCCTAGTTGCACTTAATGAGAGTTATCACAATGCAATCAAGTATGGTTTATTACAACAACAGATACTCAGGTTCTTTTGGATTGCCGGTGATAGCGACTATCTGCAAAAGCAAGCTAGTATGCATGAAATACACAGGTGTTACAGGTGTTACAGATGTTACAGGTGTTATAGGTGTTGTAGGTGTTACAGATGTTACAGGTGTTATAGATGTTACAGATGTTATAGATGTTATAGATGTTACAAGTGTTACAGGTGTTTACAGGTGTCACAGGTGTGCAGCCTAGAAATAAACGTGTTAAAAGGATCAAAGACTCTATAGAGATTTATAAGCAAGTATTCAGATCTCACCCAAAGGCGTCCCAATGGGGGGGGGAAGAGAGGCTCAGCCCGTCGATTGATCCCAGGAGTCAGGAGGTCCTAAGGATGTTGTATTTCCTTGGGATGGTATCTCCCCTGATGGTGGTATCTTCCCTAACATCCCCTCTCTCTTGGGCCAATTTATATTATTTTCTATCTTTTAGGTGGAGCTTGAGTGGCTCTAGTCAAGCATATCTTAGTTATGATTGGTGTAAAGTTTTCCCGTCTCCATTTAAAGTAATAGGCTCCGAGAAAATCAGGGCGCATGCTCAGTGAGGGGTGGTCGCACCTTGGAGGTGGGTAGCTTTTGGGATGGAGGTGTGTTTTGGTATTATAATGATATTATAATGAGCAAAAAGTACACTAGGGTACAGCATTTGTCAAAACATGACAGGTCTTTGGCTTAGGGTGGCAAAAAGTGCAGCTTTGTGCACAAGAACAATCGAGGCCTCACCTGATTACAGAGCCTAGCTGTGGTGTCTCCACTCCACTCTACGCTCCGTGCTGTTCCTTAGGGCTAGCACACCAAGTTTCCCCAGAGCAATAACATCTAAGGTTGGGAGCCTAGGGAACGCTCAGGTACTGCAGTTATGCCCTAACCTGAAAGCCTCTTCAATACTGTACCTTTTCCTTAAAAATGTGAATGTTAGTTTTATTTTCCTAGTTACTTCAGGCAATTACACCACATTCATGTCTTGAAATAGTTTACTAGATAGAGCAGAAGCTCTGTGCACAAGCAAAGTAAAACAAGGAATCCATTTGCTGCTTCCCATCAGCAGGCAGGTGTTCAACCACTCCCAGGAAAGCAGGGTTCAACATATAGCATAGTTTCTTGGGAGAACAAACACTATCATTCCAAATGGTCCCTCATTTTTCCTTCTTTACTCCAGCTTTTATTGTTCAGCATGATGCCACATGATATAAGACATTCCTATGGCCAGCCTGGGTCAGCTGTTCTGGTGGTGTCCCATCCCACCACACCCAGCCTCCTTGCTGATGGAGCAGCATGAGAGGCTCAAAAGTCCTTGACTGTATAAAGGCTGCTCTGCAACAACCAAAAACATTGGAGTGCTATCACCACTATTTTCATCATAAATCCAAAATACCATATTGTGTGAGCCTCTACAAAGACAAGCAACTCTACCCCAGCCAAAACCATGACAACTGCCCACTGAAGTCAAAAATATTGTCCATAAAGCATGAAGGATAGATCTCTGTTACTTTATTTAATTGTATTTTTTTCTTTAAGGTCATGAAATTAATAATTGTCCTCCTCCCCTCTGAATTAGTCAGTGTCCTTGTCACAACACTCAGGTCTCAGATATCAGATAGAATGTTTACATAGCTCTTAAGAAAGGTAAAAAGAATATTAAGTATTAAGTAGCACTTTTAATATACTGTATTATTTACAGATGTATACTATATATATTATATATACATATATAATATATTTATATTATATTTTATACATACATTTATAAATATATATATTTTCAGAAACCTTCAAAACTTTCTGGATAGTAGACAAGTATTTCTACTGAAGTAAGCAAACCACAAGCTGTATCCTTGTTATCCGTCTCGATTGATGACATCCTATTTCCCATTTCCCCCTTTCCTGACTGCTAAGAATATTTTTTGTATTTGACTTCAGCTGTCCTCTGAGAGCCATTTTTTCAATATTCTGAAAGTTTCTTTTGCTATCTCTGAGATACTGTGCTGTTGAGGCTAATTCTATCTCTGGAAGACCTTGAAATTTTAAATCTAGGTTTGGTTGTATCAACATATTCTTGCTTGCTGAGAAATCTTGTTTCCTGAGCTGACAAAAGGATGCATAACGTACAGGTTGTTGAAAGTTCAGCAACTACAATGTCATATTATTGTAAATCTAGTCATTAGTTGGTCTCCCACTTTCAAAGTTAGAACTTCGGTTACAGTTGCAGTGATCTTAAATCAGTTTGCACAGTGCTTAAGTTACTCCATAAACATTATAATTTCACAGTCAACAAACTTCATAGCCACGTTATGGAAAGAACTGAGAGTAATGTGCAGTAATGGCAGCAGCCATAAAAATAAAGCAACAAAGAGTTTAACTTCAAACATAGCAATAGACAGGCACTGTGAAGTTTCTTGGAGACAGTACAGCTAGTGATACATTAGTACACTGATAATACAATGTGTCAAAAGCAATACAAGAACTGTGAAATATTAAGAAGTATTCTACCCCTTTGTCATTTTATTCCTGGAGTAATTTAGTATAGGACAGAACTCTGTATGCAATTTCATCTCATTGTTTATTTTGATTACAAACTTTGGAAATGCTATTATATACTGTGGAAACCAGAATCAACATCAGTATGTGGAAATTGTAGATAACCATTAAACAGGTGTTTTAGGTGACACCACATTTGAACAAAAAAAAAATACATTTCTCTTTCTGGTTCTGTTTATAGGAATGAATTGTTAAAAATAGAAAATACACTGCCTACATGCAGAAATTGTGGTTTCTTCTTTTTCTCATTGGGGGAAGGTGGGATGCTGAAAGTGAGGGTTTCATTTTGAATTTGGGACTCTTTTCAGGTTTAAAACAATAATTCTAGTCACTAAGCTTCAATATACATATTTAATGTATTTTAAAAGTTTTATTTCTTTTTTGAATTAATTTTTGAATATTTAGGAAGGATGAAAATGAAAACCTTTTACAGTCTTAATTAATTAATTAAATTATTTTAAAATCAACCATTTCATTCTAAAAATACTTTTAAACTTTTTTGGTTTATTTTATTATATTAAAATTAAATAAATAAATAAATGCTCAGGTAACAAGTTCAAATGCAAAGTTTCCTTTTCAACAATCTAAATTCTAACAAAACGTAAAGTGAATCTTGACTACCTCTACTAATCACCATGTTAATTAATACATTGTTTATATAAATAAAGGTGGTGGCAAACTGAGTCTCCCTTACAGAAATAACAATGTCAGTTTTTTAATTCTATTTTTTAAAATTCCAGGTAGACTGGGGCTCTTGATCCTCTGCAGAATTTTCAGGATGCTGAAATGTGAACAGATGAGTAGCAGATCCATGGGCACCTTCAGGATTTTAACATAGATATTGTTTTACATCAGCAGATGTTGTTTCATTATGATCCCAGGAAGAAAGGCATTCAAGTTCTTTAAAGTTCTATTTAACTGCTATTTATTAGAGCTAACACTATAAAGCAAGAAAGCAGAGATAACCCTAGGTATTTTCTAAAGAAAATTTGGCAGGACTGGATAGATTTTTTAGCAACCTGATAAGAAGGCATCCTGTCCACAGTGGAGGGGTTGAACTCGCTGATGTTTAAGGGTCTCTTCCAACCTAAATCATTCTATGATTCTTTGTGTTCCAAGATGCTGAAGTGGTGAATTCACTGTGTCCAGTAAACCCCCCAGTATAAGAGAGACATGGACATACAGGAGAAAGTCTAACAGAGGACCACAAAAATGATTGAGGGGAATGAAGCACCTCTCTTTGAGGAGAGGATGACAGAACTGGGATTGTTGAGCCTGGAGAAGGAGAGGTTCAGGGGCAATCTTATCAATCAATGTACATAAATACTTGACGGGAAGATGTAAAGAGGACAGAGCCAGGCTCTTTTCAGCAGTGCACAATTTCAGACAAGATGCAATGGGCACAAACTGGAACACGGGATGTTCCACCTAAATATCAGTAAACAGTTCTTTACTGTGCAGGTGATGGAGCACTGGCACAGATTGCCCAGAGACGTTGTGCAATCTGTCTGCTTGGAGATCTTCAAAAGATGTCTCTACATGGTCCTGGGCAACACATTCTAGTGTCCCTGATTGAGAAGGGGGATGGCCCAGATGACCTGCAAAAGTTTCCCAACCTCAACCATTCTGTGACTCTGTGAACATAATCTTTAGTCACATACTCATCTGCAATGGTTCTCTAGCAGCAAGGCAAGTAGGTTTTATGGAATATATATTTAATTTTTTTTTTTTATTATTATTTTTTTCTCGCTGGCATCTTGCAGAGTGCTGCAGTGTGTCATGATTTCCAGCATAATACTAGCATCCAAAACCAACATATAACACTGTACTGTGTATAATAATACAATATTTATAGTACTATTGAAGCAGTCGTGTTGTAGAACAGAATGATAATACAAAGTACAAAAGAAAAATTGCCAAAGTTCAGAAATATTTAGGAGGTGGGGAGGGAAAAGATATTGAACTTATACCAGATTGTTCACCCCAGCTTTGAAAAAAGTATCCTGTTTTAATAGGTTATTCTATAACATTTGAAAAGCATACCGTTAAATGTTTTGTGTTTCATTTTTTCCATTTAAATTTTCAGAATACATTATTTTACTTACCTCTGAAACTACTGCAAGGATTAAACTGTTCATTTTGTCCAAATAGTTCAAAATAATGGAAAAATACAAAGTAATATTAATACATCTATTCTCACTGACGCATATACCACCATAAAACAAGAGAACATAGGTTTTTATTATTGTTTTAAAACTGTGACAAAATAAGAAATATTTGCACAATACAAATTTCCTACTCAGAAAAAAACATTCATTCACTTGCATGTCACTGCTTGAATCACAAGAAAGTCTTTCCAGAAAGAACAAATGTTAATTTCAAAGGCAATTGTTAAAAGGGCAGCAATGAAATTTCTGATTTTCAGCCAAAACTTAGTGAATATATACCTGCTGCCTGGGAAAACCTTAATATTAAACAAAGATTGGAAGTGCCATTACCAGCTGAATGTAACAACCTGTTAATAGCTAAACATATAGAATCATAACATAGAATCACAGAATGTCTAGGGTTGGAAGGGACCTTAAAGATCATCTAGTTCCAAGCCCCCAGCCAAGGTCAGGGATGCCACCCGCTAGATCAGGTTGCCCATCCAACCTGGTCCTGAACACTTCCAGGGATGGAGCATCCACAGCTTTTCTGGGCAACCTGGTCAAGTGTCACACCACCCTCTGAGTATAGCTAGAAGTAAATCATTCAGGAAATGATGAACATTAATGAACATTCTGAACAGGCTAATACACAGATACCTTCATTTCTCACTGAAGTTTTAAATAGCTGCTACTGTGTTTTGACTTGCTGGATACATGTGCTTATTTCTTTAATAAAAAGCAACCTTTTAAAGGAGAATTTTTCATTATTTTTCTTCTCTAAAAAAAATAAAAATAAGATTAAGGCTAACTTACTGAGGCCCTTTAAAACATAAGAAGAATCAGATTCCTTCTAAGTGCAATGCATTAAATTTTGAAAATATATATTTTTCTGGTAACATCCAGAGAAGACAGGGGAGTAGCTTTCACCAACCGATGGATGTTCATAAAGGAAGTTTTGCACAGAGAATATTAAAATTCAGGGACAGACACTTTAGTGAGTTCTATCAAATCACAATTTGTAAATCGCAGTCTGGATCTAACATTTCCAGAGGGCAGAGCTCATTTTATGAGACCTTGTTTAGCCCTGGATCACTGAATCTTTATAAATGAAATGAAATTCCTTTTTAATAAAATTTCAAAGAATGTAAAAAATCTCACAATTTGAAAAAGACTTTGACTTATGAGCTTATTATGTTATATAAGAGTTTAGTTGTAAAAGTATTATTTAAAAATTTTTAGTATTTAAATTACTTAAATGTACAAATAAATCTTATGGCAGTAAAGCAAACTCCTCCCTTCATTTAGAATCTGATTTTTTTCCGAGCTTTATACCCTCATATTCCTAATACCACCATCACATTTTATATTTTATTTTATTTTATTTTATTTTATTTTATTTTATTTTATTTTATTTTATTTTATTTTATTTTATTTTATTTTATTTTATTTTATTTTATTTTATGGGAACTGAGGTGCTTACCAGATCATAATAAACATCCTATATAAATAAAAGTAACAGACTCAAGTTTCATCTAGTTTTAGTAAATAGAATGCTCAGGGGAGGATCAGTCATGTTGCCACACGAAGAGTAATTTACCATGTTGGGAAGCAATGCTTCCACCATGATATCTCCTCATATCTCCTCATATCTTTTTTTTTTCTTTTCTTTTCTTTTTTTCATATAATTCTGTTCAAATAGCCAGACAAAGAGGTTATAGAGGGTATTTGATCTTATTCTCAAAAGGAAAATCGTGATCCATTTACTCAGCAGTGTGACATATCTCTGTACATGTGATTGGTCATTTCTACCTGTGTTTGCAAATTCAGCAGTTGAAATACTTCCTGTGTAAAAAAATGTACCTCAGTTATCCTTCACTGAGACATGAAAGCAAGGAGATTTTCTTTGGCTCATTACAGATGGATTTACTGATTCACACCAATGGTAACAGAACTATGAACTTTTCATAACTTGACATACCTTAAATCCTTAAATACATCTGTTTTTTGTTTTTTGTTTTTTGTTTTTTTTTTTTTAAACTACACACTAAACCAGAAAAATGTATGTACTGAAAGCAATTTTAAGAGGTCTCAAATATCTGACAAGATTCCTTCAATTTTCAGATGCAATGATAATGTCACCTTTTCTGCAATGAGAATCAAAAGACTTCCCTTTGTAATAGAAGGAAGTGAGAAGAACAAGCAAATTCCAACTGGACTGAAAATATACATGTAGGAGACAGAATGAAACACCAGCTCACACTCTCACATTTTATAGGAAATATTAATAATTTTTCAAAGGGTTAGGGTGGGAAGGAGATTCATTAAAAAACAGTAGCTTAGTAATCATGTCAATTTACTGGTAAATTTGTCTTTTTTTTTTTTTTTTTTTTTTAAATATTACTATTGTCAGAAGTGCCTGCAATCTCATGTAGATGCAATATTGATCTGTTGCTGATGTTCTCTGAGCATCCAAAGGGGAACCACATTACCAGTTACAAACTCCATCAATTATAGTTTCCTTAATAACAGCATTTAAACGATCTCTTTTTGTTTTAACTTATATTGTATCTCTGGATAGAATCCAAGATTAAACTGAAAAGGGTCCTTTCGAAAGGGTAGCTTTGTGGCCACTGTGATCATTTAAATAAAAAGATTCCTGATCTTTTAGTGTTTTGTCTTCACTAATTAGTCTGTATTAAGCTCATTAGCTTAATTTAATCCAATTAATTCTACAGCAACTGTAAGAGAAAGAATACCTTCATTTCTTACAAATATCAAAGAAATGCAATGTGATAATATAATATTATATGGCTTCAATACAAGGATATAAAATCTAATTTGATAACAAGTTTTAGTAAAAGTCAGCATGGATATTGATACTTAAGACATTTTGTGCACTGTTTATTACAGAATCAGAGCATGGCCAATGTTGGAAAGGACCTCTGAAGATCATCTTCACACCAACAAGCATGATCACCTAGAGTACATTGTGCAGTATGCCACCCAGGCGATTTTTGAGTTATCTCCATAGAAGGAGACTCGACAACCTTTCTGGGCAACCTGTTCCAGTGCTCTGTTACCTTCAGAGAAAAGGAAGTGCCTGAGTGCCCTCTCATACTCAGACGGAACTTCCTGTGCTTCAGTTTGTGCCTGTTGTGTGCTCAGGTGGCCAAGAAGGCCAACAGCATCCTGGCTTGCATAAGAAACAGTGTGACCAGCAGGGCTAGGGAGGTGATTGTCCCCCTGTACTCGGCTCTGGTAAGGCTGCACCTCGAGTACTGTGTTCAGTTTTGGGCCGCTCGCTACAAGAAGGACATCGAGGTGCTCGAGCAGGTCCAGAGAAGGGTGACAAAGCTGGTGAGGGGTCTGGAGGGGTCTGGAGGGGTCTGGGGGCTGGTGAGGGGTCTGGAGAACAACTCCTATGAGGAGCGGCTGAGGGAGCTGGGCTTGTTCAGCCTGGGGAAGAGGAGGCTCAGGAGTGACCTTATTGCTCTTTACAGATACCTTAAAGGAGGCTGTAGTGAGGTGGGGGTTGGTCTGTTCTCCCACGTGCCTAGTGACAGTACAAGGGGGAATGGGCTTAAGTTGCACCAGGGGAGTTTTAGGTTGGATGTTAGGAAGAACTTCTTTACCGAAAGGGTTGTTAGGCACTGGAACAGGCTGCCCAGGGAAGTGGTGGAGTCACCATCCCTGGAAGTCTTTAAAAGATGTTTAGATGTAGAGCATAGGGATATGGTTTAGTGGGGACTGTTAGCGTTAGGTCAGAGGTTGAACTCAATGACCTTGAGGTCTCTTCCAACCTAGAAATTCTGTGATTCTGTGATCCTGTCACTGGGCATAGCTGAAAAGAGACTGGCTCCATCCTTCCATCCTTACCCCAATGATTTCCCTATAAGGGCTTATTTTTACTTGTAGGATAACATTTTCTTACCATGGACCAAACTGTGTCTCTATGTGTAGAACTTGATGTGTCTGTATGTAGCATATCTTTGAAGATTATGATGTTTGCATATGTACCAGAGAACACATATACTTTGCTAGAAAATATTTTTAAGCTATGTCAGACATCATATTTTGTTCAATGACATGATTTAAATATCAAATTAATACTTGTAGAGTTATCTATATGAATATTACAAAGTCGTCGTGTTGGCTACTCCAAATACAGTGTATAACTCTACTCAAATAAAGACAGTACAGACAGCTGATTCCATTAGCTGATAGTTTAAAATCAATTTTGTAAGGTTTAAAATTCAACTATAATGAATACCTACAATACTTATTGTAGCCTCTTTTACCTTTATTATATCGGATTATGTATTTATTTATTTATTTGAATAACATTTCATTGCTGGAGACTATGGAGGACTAAGACTAGATAGGATTTATTTTCAACATTGCATTCCTTTAAATCTGTAAGGGTCATGTTTGTGTTATGTTAGAGGTTGGACTCGATGATGTTGAGGTCTCTTCCAACCTAGAAATTCTGTGTGTGATTCTGTGTGTGTATGTTTACCTCCAAACCCAAACTGTGTTATGGGTCAGAGCTGAGAGCAACAAAAAAACACATATAAAACACTCCTTGTCCTTGATACTTTTTTATTCTTGTTTTGACACTGTTTCTTGCTAAATGAATCATTCATGTGCAGGTATGGATTGAGTACAAAACCATGACTTAACCATAGACCCCCAAGGAGGCAGGGGACTACGATTATTTGTTGCCCCTAAGAAGTCTGCCCAGTCTCAGCCTAACTCTCTGGGAGACGTAAGATAAAAGATGAATCCAAGTTACATGTAATCATCCTTTTGGAACTTCAGTGGCCCTATGCCAAATTATAAAACATCTTCCTTATATATCAGCAAAATATTTGTCTCCTGTTAACAACTTTTGGACATGGAAGAATAGAAGACCATTAATATTTGTAGTACTTTAACTGAACATTTCTTTTTTTATTTTTTTTCCATTGTAATACATTGTCTATGCAATTGTTATATATATATATATATTTAAGGCAGATATAAAAATGTGCAAAGGTCAGAATGCAATTTTCTGCAATTCCTCTTTAAAAAAAAAAAATAAAAATCCTCTTTATCTATGAAACAGTGAAAATAACAAAACACATAATTAAATAAGACTGTCTTCAGGATCTAATTCAAAGAATTCTTTAGAAAGTCAGCAATTTAGCTTGGTTCTTTGGTTTAAGCACAAAAATAATTTACTATATTTATTTTACACTCATATACTACTGTTTTTCAATTTGATAAAATGAAGTAGCAATACATACATTTTAGTATATATATATATATATATATACACACACACAAACACACATACTTGTATAATTTCTGACCTAAAATCACATTTCAAAAGTAATTAATTAATTCTTCTTTCAATCTGCTTTATTTTATCAACTTATATGATATTTTAATGCTGAAATTCATAGTATACATATTTCTGTTCAAGTCACTTGCACAATGTCACAAAACATGTTTTGTTAATGTAGAAGATAAGAATACTCAATGTTCCTGAGACACTTTCGCTAAAATTCTGCCACCATATTAAAATGTGGTGTATTAATATGATTTACCTCCTCCTGATAGAGTTTGCTTTACTATATAGTCACTTGCTGTTCATCTGCAAGACCAATCAAAATAAGAATAAATTCTGAATTAGAATTAAAATACAGAAATGCACATAATAAATGGTTACATGCAATGGGAGTCAGTATTTGGCCCACAATCAATAAATTCTGCACTCAGAGCTATATATATGTAAGGAACACAGCCAAAAAGAATACTGCAGAAAAGAGCTAGATACAGAAATTACCTGGCATGAACACAAGAGGAAAGTATGGAGTTGTATATCCAGAAAATCTTGATAATTTAATCAAGGCTTTTTTTCTACTACATAATTATTGCAGTTTGGTCAACTCTTTTGTAAGCAGCAAAAATGGACTAAAAATAATAATAAATAAAATAAAATAAAATAAAATAAAATAAAATAAAATAAAATAAAATAAAATAAAATAAAATAAAATAAAATAAAATAAAATAAAATAAAATAAAATAAAATAAAATATGTTTTATTTGGCTGGTTTTTGTTTGTTTGTTTGTTTTTGGTTTGGTTTTTAACTTTTCTTGGCCATTTCTACTAATTGCTCCAGCCTTTCTCTGTTACCTTTTAAGACACTGCCTTCATGCCTTCTCTTAAGCTGTACTCCAGGTACCCAGGTAACAAGTTATGGAACTCTCTCTTTCTAAAGGAGTTGTGGACTTGGATGAGGGTGAAAAGGCTGCAGAGCGATCTGGACAGGTTGGAGAGCTGGGCAATCACCATCCACATGCAGTTTAACAAAAACAAGTGCTGGGTCCTGCACCTGGGGTGAGGCAACCCTGGCTATATGTACAGTCTGGGCAATGAGACGTTGGAAAGCAGCCCCGCACAGAGGGACCCGGGGGTTATGGTTGACATCAAGTTGAATGCAGTGTGCAGTGTGCCCTGGAAGCCAGGAGGGCTAACCGTATCCTGAGATGCATCAAGCACGACATTGCTAGTCGGTCAAGGGAAGTGATTGTCCTGCTCTACTCTGCACTGTTGCAGCCTCACCTCGAGTACTGTGTGCACCACAGTACAAAAAGGACGTTAAACCATTGGAGAGTGTCCAACTGGAGGGCAATGAAGATGGTGAAGGACCTGGGAGGGAAGATATATGAGGAGCAGCTGAGGTCACTGGACCTGTTCAGCCTGGAGAAGAGGAGGCTGAGGGGGGACCTCATCGCAGTCTACAACTTTCTCACTAGGGGAAGTGGAAAGGCAGGTGACCTATTCTCCATAATCACCACTGATAGGACCCATGGGAATGGTGTTGTTAAGATGAGGCAGAGGAAGTTTAGGCTTGTTATCAGGAAGAGGTTCTTCACCGAGAGGGAGGTCGCACACTGGGACAGGCTCCCCAGTGAAGTAGTCACTGCACCAAGCCTGTCTGAATTTAAGAAGCGATTAGACTGTGCACTTAGTCATATGGTACAAAATTTTGGGTAGACCTGTGCGGTGCCAGGAGTTGGACTTGATGATCCTTATGGGTCCCTTCCAACTCGGGATATTCTATGATTCTATGATTCTAAACATTTTCTGCTCTCATTTACTTCCTGTTTTGAAGCTCTTTCTTTATTTTGTTTTTCAGATTTTTACCATAGTTCTCTGATTTTAACAAGCCAGTTTACAGCTTACCACATGACACAATGCTTGCAAAAAGCAAAAGTCTGACATTAAAAGTATTAACAGTGGTAAATTAATATTGAATTTGAAGTAAATGGTGACTCTGCAAATGTGAAAAGTGGTGATTAAGTACCGGCAAGACATATCTCCATTATGCACCTCTCATTTCCAGATTATGTGAAATTTAAAACAATTATAAGTACAATTTTGGTATTAACAAAAGCTTATAATTTGACATGAGCTATTTAAAATAGAAATATATATATAGAGAGAGAGAAAGTCAATTAGTAAATACTCAGCAAAATATTGAAGATTGCTTAGCAAATACAGCAAAGTTTGTATATATTAAGCATGAAAAAATAAAGCTATAGTAGCTACTTTCAGCACATATGTGCAAATGTAGAATAAACAAATAAGATACTAAGTTTAGTCTTAATTTCTATCTGCATTTTGTTCACTCCCAGAAAAACAGTAATAGTAGAAACAAAACCAACCAAACAAACAACAAAAGCCTCCAAAAGTCACAGACCTGAAGGCAATAACTAATACCTTTAAATTCTGTTATAAGAAACAGGAAAAGCAGCCACAAGATTTGAAATATGCCCCTATCAAAATAAAATTATTTGATAATCTGCTACTTAGAGATTGAGCTAATGAGCTGCATAGCTTTGAGAACATTTCCTGAAGCAATATAGTATATGTGGAAAATGGGATGCCCTGGCAAGGAACTTATCTTCGAATTACAACAGCTGAAATACAACAACAAAAATACACACACACACACACAAACAAACAAACAAACAAAAAAAAAAAGCCTGCAATTACCTACAGGATGGCAACTGCAAAAAATCCCATTATCTCATTATCTGTTAAACAGCAGTTATGCAAGATGGTCAGCACTTTATGAAATACTTTCATAAAGTATTTTATGAAAGTAGAATTTCACTCAACTGTAATGCAGTTATACTCAAGAGTGTAAGATATTTCTGTTAGATACTCAAAATATATGCAAGTTTTAATCAATGTGGAATTGATCGAGACAGGATTCCTGTTTTAACTTAATAAGATGAAACAGAAAATGTTAATACCTGATTCGGTATAAGTTCATCCTGATAAAACAAAACAAAATCTCTCAACAAAATCACTACAGATCACATACACTTACTTTGACAGGTAATTAAGATTAAACTCAAGAGATAGAAATTATTCTTAATTAAATAACTGTAATAATTAACTGCTAATATTACATCTACTTCCATTTCCCCCCTGCAAATAAAGAACTTCATCTTAAGAAAAATAAATAAATAAATAATGAATACACAAGATCAGTCATATCAATTATGAATAGTCTTTCATAGAAGAAATGTAGGCAACCCACTGCTTATTTTAAGGCAACATTAAAAAAATAGCTATTAGTAATAGCTATTGTAATATAGTTGCTCTTGGTAATAGATATATTGGTAATAGATAAATATTAATATATTCAGGAATACTACTACTACTACTACTAATAATAATAATAAAAGAACTAGTTCCTGTAGTTAACATTTGGCTAAGCAGCTTTGTAAGTTATTGCCTAACCTTAGAAATTCCTGAAGTTCCTCTGATCCATGATGAGCTTGAGGACATCATCTGCTCATCACTGAGATGATGTCTGTTTTAGGAAACAGCAGCAGCAGATGCTGGCATGAGACTCTCTGTCTCTGTTTGGTTTATAACTTTTGCAAATTTTCTGGTTAGAGATGACGCAAATGTGCAACCAGCCTTTTATCCCCTTTCAGAAGTAGGTGGCAGATCATTCTCTTAACCAGAATTTAGGGATTTATGACTTGGGGAGTGGAGAGACAGTATTAAATCTTTGAATAAAACATTAAAAATGGTTCATTTTTCTGAATACTGAATTAATAGCTAATCAGTAAATGTACTTCATATTGCTGGAAGAAAATATTATGGAAGTATTTATTCCACATTGCAGTCCACCATGTAGAGACAACACAGTTTTTATGTGCTTTAGAAGTTGTCGTGGTTTAACCCGGCCGGCAGCTAAACACCACGCAGCCGTTCGCTCACCCTTGTTGTAGGACGACAAAAACCATCTGCAGTTTTAATTTAAAAATCAGTTCAGATTAAAATATAAACAAAGAATTTTGATAGTTGAGATTGGATATTTACTTATATATTTATTTTCAGAAAGAATGCCAGGTCTTGTGTTTAGATCCAAACTTGAACTTTATTATGGAGAAGAATAAATCTAGTTATTCAATTTGTCTTTACCTTCTACTGTGACTTTTTCTGCCATTGGATTTTTAGGAATATAAATAAATAAATCAAACCAGTAATGAAGATATTGTGCAGGTGACAGCAACAAGGATTCATCAAGTTGTTTTTTCAATATCTGTTAAGTAACATTTATGAAGTATTTTTGTAACACATATTTAATTCTTTTTAGTTTTTCAGAAATAAACACAATATCACAGTTTTGTTTGTTTACTTCAAAAAATATATTTTTTTTTCTAGGGGGAACAACACATATATATTTCTAAACAGCTCTAGGTAACTGAGTTATTTATACATTAATTTCTATAATGCTAATGATTTTACTTAGTTATATTTCATTCCTATTAATTCAAGGGATGAGAAGAAAAATTAATCTGTACTAATAAAAATGATTCAAACTTTAGAAGAGGGGAAGAGAGTTTTATATGGTAAAGTCAAATAGTTAAAATCTTCCAGGATCTACATTACTGAAATGCAAAGATTATCATGTACATTTTTTTTCCATTAAAAATATATATATATATATATATATATATATATATATATAATGCTATATATATATATATATATATATGTAATGATATTGAGATATATATATATATATATATTATGCTTCTCTTTACCACTTCTGATACACTCCAGGCAGCTTCTAATTTCATAGAATCATGGAATCATAGAATTATAGAATCATAGAATAGCTTGGGTTGGAAGGAACCTTAAAGATCGTCTAATTTCAACTCCCCTGCCATGGGCAAGGATGTCACCCACTAAATCAGGATGGCCAAGGCCCCATTCAATTTGACCTTGAACACCTCCAGGGATGGGGCATTCCTAACTCCTCTTGGTAACCTCTTCCAGTGCCTCACTATCTTCTGAGTGAAGAGTTTCCTCCTAACCTCTAATCTAAATCTCCCCTCTTCTGGTTTAAAACTTCTCTCCCTTGTCCTGTCATTATCTGAATGAGAAAAGAGTTGCTCTCCATCTTTTATATAAGCCTCCTTCAAGTATTGAAAGGCTGCAATAATGTCACCCATGAGCCTTCTCTTCTGAAGGCTGAATAGCCCCAGCTTTTTCTTTCTTTTTTTTCCTCCCCTCCCCTTCCGTCCCCTCCCCTCCCCTCTCTTCTCACACACAGCTGGCTCATATGAAGCTTTTCATCCATCTTTCTTTGCAAGGCTGTTCTTAATAAGTTCTTCTCCCAGTCTGTTCTCATGTCTGGGATTGCCCCAACCCAATGGTTGGGGCAAAAAATGGTTTCTTAGCTTACCCCTGGGGACATTCAGAAGAAAACATGTTTACATTTTTGGAATGCATTAGATATCTGAAAAAAAAATTATATTATTTTTGTTACAGATGTGAAATAAATTTGGTTAACTTGGAAAGCAAAGGTTAAATTCCTGCCATCTTACATTTAATAAATAATTCAATGCTATTCAAAGCATTGGTCTTCTAGGGCAAACATTCAAAAATGTGTTGATTAACTGCTGTAAATATCACATCTCTTCTGAACAGTTTTGAGACATGTCAAACCATCCCCAGATATGAATGTGAAATGATTGAAATAAGAAAGTGCCACCTGGACAGCCCTGCTTCACAGATGGCCTGTCTGCCCACAGTGTGAGAGCTACCACCTCTCCCAAACAGCCAGCACTGCATCCTGGCACTACCTTTGATGGTGACTGAAAGTCAGTACAGGGACTTCTCTTCATTTAAGCTGCTGATGTAGAAATGGTGTACACATGATTTGCATAAAAATAACAGCTACAAATGTACTTTTGAGAAGGACTACTATAGATGTGTTGTCATCCTTTAAGCTTCAGATTAAACAGTCCCTCTGAATAGAGGAACTTTTTGAGTAGCAATTGACCTACTTTGCTTGTAGAATTTACAAAACTACCAGAGCAGTTTGTTTAGTCAGTCATATAAATCTCTGCAAGGACAGAGACACAAGAAGCAAAATTAATCAAGCTTAAGCCTTATTATGAATATTTCTCTTTTTAATAGTTTCACAAGGCCTTTTACTGTACCAGGAGAATATTAACTATATATGTTATAAAATAAATAAGAAAAGGAAGGAATGACAAAAGGTGGGGGAGGAACATTGACATGCTGGGGCCTGCCCAAACGGAAAGCAGCTCTGCAAAAAAGGACCTCAGAGTCCTGGTAGATAGCAAGTTCAACACAAGCCAGTAGACTAGCAGTATTCTTGGCTGCATTAGGCAAAGTAACACCAGCAGATCAAGAGAGATGATGCTTCCATTATTCCCAGCATTGGTGAAGCTACATCTGGACTTCTGTATCCAGTTCTGGGATTTCCAGTACAAGAGAGACCTAAACGTACTGGAATGATTCAAACAAAGGGCCACAAAGATGGTGAAGGGACTGGAGCACATCTCTTCTGAGGAGAGCTTGAGGAAGTTGGGACTGTTCAGCCTGGAAAAGGGAAGGCTCATGGGGGATCTTATCAATGACTAGAAACACCTGAAGGGAGGGTGCAAAGAAGATAGAGCCAGGCTCTTTTCAGTGGTGCCTAGTACCAGAACAAGAAGCAAGAGGAACGCAAGAGATTCCATCTAAACATCAAGGAACACTTTGTTACTATGTGGGTGACTGAGTACTGGCATAAGTTGCCCAGAAAGGTGGTGGAGTCTTCCTCCTTGGGGATCTTCAGAAGCCACTTGGACATGATCCTGGACAATCTTCTTTAGGTGTCCCTGCTTGAGCAGAGAGGTTTGATGAGAGATTCCAGGAGTCCCTCCCAACCTTAATCGTTCCTTGGCCAGTTTCAATTCCTTTTGGGCATTAGCTATCTTAATTTCATCCCTAGATGCTTGGACAATATCTCTTTTTCCTCCTGATCATTACTTTGGCCCTCTCTATGATTTTGTGTTTGAGTTTAGACTAGACATTCCATGTTCATCCACATGGGACTCTTGGCATTTTTGCCTGACTTCCTGTTTGTGGAGATGGACATCTCCTGAGTGTGAAGTAGGTGATTCTTGAATATTACTGTGTATTAAATATTGATTTTTTCTTGAATATTTACCATGTTCAGTTTTCAGTCCTCCCTACAACAAAGACTTCAAGGCCCTGGAAAGTGTCCAGAGAAGGGCTACAAAGCTGGTGAAGCTGGTCTGGAACACAAGTCCTATGAAGAGCAGCTAAAGGAACTGGGGCTCTTTACTCTGGAGAAGAGCAAGCTTAGGGGAGGACTTGCTGCTCTTTACAACTTCCTGAAAGGCAGTTGTGGGGAGCTGAGGGCTGGCCTCTTCTCACAGCTAACTAGTGATAAGACTAGAGAAAATGGACCCCAGTTGCACCAGGGGAGGTTCAGGTTGGAAATAAGGAGAAATTTCTTCTCAGAAAAAGTAGCCAGGCATTGGAAGGGGTTGCCCAGGGAAGTGGTGGAGTCACTGTCTCAGGGAGTGTTTAAGGAAAGGTTGGATGTAATGCCTGGAGACATGGTTTTGTAGGTGATATTGGTGGTAGGGCCAGGTTGGACCAGATGATCATGGAGGTCTTTTCCAACCTTAATGAATCTACAATTCTATAGTTCTATAACTAAACAGTTTTTGTGGTTCCCTTTTCCTTCCAGGGCCTTATCTTACAGGATTTTTCTAAGCAGGCTTTTGAAGAGGTCATAGTCTGCATAGGATTTTGCGCTTTATTTTCACCTTTCTCCCTGCCCTCAGGATTCTGAATTCTACCCTCTCATGTCGGAGGCAAGGCTGCCTTTGACCTTCACGTTCCCAATAAACCCTTCATTGTGACTGAGTATAAGGTCTAGCAGAGCACCTGTCCTCATTGGATTTTCTATCAATTGAAGGAGGAAGTTATCATCAATGCACTCCAGGCACCTCCTGAGTTATGTTCTGACATGTTACCCCTCCAGAAGGTATCAGGTTGTCTGAAGTCCTCCATGAGGACCAGGACCTGTGGACTGCTGCTAGTATCTATCTTCAGAGGCCTCATCTTATTGTTCCTGATTGGGTGGCCTGAAGTAGACACCCATTAAAAAGGCAGTGTTCTCTGTTCTCTCGTTAATCTTAACCCATAAACCATCTGTTGGCTCCTTCTTCATCCCCAGGCAGAACTTCACCTATTCCATCTTCTCTCTCATTTAAAAGGCAACTCCCTATCACTGTCTTCCCAGCCTGTCCTTCCTAAATAGATTGTTTTTGTCCATTGCAGCACTGCAGTAATAGAAGCTATCCCACCATGTCTCTGTAACCCCAACAAGATCATAGCCCTGCAACAACACATACTTCTCAAATTTGACATGTTTGTTTTCCATGCTGCATATGTTACTATTCTAATGAGTTTGTGTTGCAAGGTTTTGGTAGCAGGAGGCCATTGAGGTGGCTTCTGTGAGAAGAATCTAGAAGCTGCCCCATGTAAGGTAAGGGCCCCACTGCTGATCAGAACCAAGCCAATAAGCAATGTTGTTTGTGCCCCTGTGAGAGCATACTTAAGAAAGGAAACAAACAAAACAAAACAAAACAGAACAAAAATAAATAATAATTAAAAACAACAACAACAACAAAACCAACACTGCTACACAGAAGCTGGGAAAATGAGAGGAGTGAGAAACAACCTTGCAGGCAACAAGGTCAGTGAAGAAGGAAAGGGAGTGGTGCTACAGGCGCTGGAGCAGAAGTTCCCTGTGGCCTGTGGTGAGGACCATGGTGAAGCAGGTTATTCCCCTACAGCCCATGAAGTGCCACAGTGAAACAGGGTTCCACTCTGCAGCCCGTGGAGGAGACCACAGTGGAGCAGGTGGACCTGCAGTGACAGAGACTGCAGCCTGTGGAGGACCCCTGCTGAAGAAGATTCCAGGCTTGACCTGTAGCCTATGGAGAGGAGCCCACACTAGAGCAGGTGACCTGTCAGGAGCTGCTGCCCATGGGAGACCCAGTTTGGGGTCTTCTGGTAGATGGACACTGTGGTATGGACCCATATTTGGGGCAGTTCTTGAAGAGGTGCTGCTTTTTGGAAGTCGCCACAGGATCAGTTCAGGAAGGACTGAATCTCGTGGGAGACACCCCATGTGGAGCAGAAGCAGAGAGTGACTGTGAAGGAGCGGCAGAGACAAAGTGCTATAGACTGACCATAACCTCCATTCCCCAATTCCCCTGTGCTGCTCAGGGGGAGGAGGTGGAAGAGGGTGGGGGTGGGGGTGGGGAGGAAGAAGGCATTTTTGGTTTCTTTTCTTGGTTTCTTGTTTCTCTAGCTTGTTCGTAACAGGCAATAAATCTTACTGTCTTACTATCTCCCTACTCTGAATTTGTTTTCCCTGTCATGATAATTGTTGAGAGATCTCCCCATCCTTATCTCAAGCCTTGAGCTCTTTGTGTAATTTTTTCTCCCCCTTCCTCTTCAAGGAGTAGGGAGTGAGAGAGCAGCCAGGGTGGAACTTGGCTGCCCACCCAAGTAAATTCGCCACAACTGTACAGGGACTTTACAGAGGCACCAAACATGCTGACTTCCTGGAAAGGGTTTGGGGGATTTCTCCATAATCGTGCCTTGTAAGCACATCCTTGTGTACATGCAAGTGTTGGAGGTAACCTTGCTTAAATTCACTGGTAGCAGTCTACCCTTTAGAAATATTTGTTAATCATCCAGAATTATAGTCAGTGTATTAATTTCTTAAGGGTTCATAAAACAATCTGGACAAAATGTCATCTACACATAATTTGAATGAAAGTTGTTTCTGATTTCACTTGTTTTGGCTTGATTCTTTTATGCTAACCTTCTTCCTGAGCCATGTTTGTAAAGACAGTTCTCTACAAAGCATATTTGCCTGTCACACTGCATGGCGAGTGTCCATATGCAGCTGGATGTCATAGCTTCACAATAACTTCTATGGCTCCGGAAAAAAAAAAAAAAAAAAAAAAATTTACATGTGCAGATTATGACAGTCTATGATTTATAACCACCTTAATTTTTCCTGACTATTGTTTTCTTTTCTTTTCTTTTCTTTTCTTTTCTTTTCTTTTCTTTTCTTTTCTTTTCTTTTCTTTTCTTTTCTTTTCTTTTCTTTTCTTTTCTTTTCTTTTCTTTTCTTTTCTTTTCTTTTCTTTTCTTTTCTTTTCTTTTCTTTTCTTTTCTTTTCTTTTCTTTTCTTTTCTTTTCTTTTCTTTTCTTTTCTTTTCTTTTCTTTTCTTCTTCCTGGAGGTACCTCCAGGAAACAAACAAATAAATAAATAATTATTGTTATTGTAATTGTTATTGTTATTATTGCAATATAATAATAATAGTAATAATTATTTTAACAATAATAATAATTATTAATATTTTTTAAACACCACAGGAACTTGTATTTGAAAACTGTTCATTTAACGCAGGAATAGTACATAGAGGTTTTGAGCTTTGCCATTTTTTTACTACAGAAGAGTCTATTTTAGTAGATATGTTCTATTCTTTACCTATGATTTTTCCTTTTAAAACATGAAAGCATTTTAAATGCCCTTTTTTGTCCATTAGTCTATATTTGTCTTGCACAACCATATTCTTGTTCTAATGTATTTTAAAGTTGATGGTAATGAACTTTATCCCTAACTTCCTAAAAGCCTAATCTTCTCTCTCTTTTTTTTTTTTTTTCCCTCTAATTTCAAGGCCAAAAATACTGCTTTGCAAGTACTGTTGTGTTTAAAACTTACAGTCTTCTTGACAGTGTAGATATTTTGGAGAAATGTGAGGTGTTGTTTCCCTTGTTGTCACATTTCCCAATAGATGTGATGTCGATAAGTCTCAGATAAGAATTTGAATTTTGGATATTTCATACAAACCAACAATCTTTTGAGAATCTTCCATGACATTACAGAATGAAATCTTCGCGTTTCTGGAAGCCTTACTATTTTTTTGTTTATTGGCAGTTTTGTTTGTTTGCTTGTTTGTTTTATTCTTATTTAAGGAGGTGTTTTTTTCTGGGTTGTATTTTTGTTTTGTGCTTTTGTTTGTTTGTTTTTGAAAGACTTTTTTTTTAAGTCATTTTTTTTTATTTTATTTTTTCCCTAACAATTTTTTAACTTAAAATTAGAAAGAAAAAATCAAATTACAGGAGAGAGAATAAATATCTTGCTCTTATTTTTTCCATAGTTTTGTTTGTGTAAGGATAACTATGTTGCCAAAGACGTGGTTTAAAGGTTTCAGGGATTAGTTTTTAACTTTATGTTTGATTTATGAAAGATATATAAATAAGTTATATCAGTATCTTTAGTACTATGTATTGAAGCTGATAGTGACAACACTGTCAAAACATCTTTTAAATGATTATTCACTATAGCAAGATGTAACTTGTCATACTCTTTTAATATATAACAGTTTGCCACTGCTTCTAACATGCAATCATTTTTTAAAACTACACATACATGTAAATGAAACCTAATATAATGTGAGACTGCTTCTGGACAAGTGATTCCTGTTTACAAAGGATCAGATAATATCATGCTATAATAACATTCTGTAATGCTGTGCTGTAAGGAAGGTAGCATATGTGCATAAAATCCTCACTTTCTCTTTGCTACTTATGTGACCTTTCCAGCTGTCTTTCAGAGGAGAGCACCCTACTACAGGTATTTCATTAAAGCATATAGGGAACAAATACACCTCAAAAATGTGGTTGTGAGGTCCTTAGGATGTCTGTACAGGTCAATATACATGCTCTTACACTCTCCTATAGTGTAAAGCCTTAATAGTGTAAGGCTGTAGTGTATAGTCACAGATTTGATCACAATGAACATGACCTGCTAACAGTGGTTGCTGTTACAGGAACATAGACTAGCATGTGGTCTCATCGCTCTAGGGCTTCCTGTTTAAAGGTTTTGAGATGTAGTTTGTTGTGCAGTTTATCTGTTACTGTAAGAGTCTAATAAGCTCCAAAATTTGCAATGTTCTCATGAGTTCTTCACGTAGTAAATCTTAGGTATAATTTACCATTATTTCTGAAAATATGATAATAAATTCATTAGGAATTGTTGGGGAAAAGACACTTCATTTTCTCTGCAGTGTAGCATTTGTACTTCTCCTTTGAATATCATCTCACAGAAGCACACTCAGAATGCAAGAAAACTCTGACATGACGTCTCTCTAGCCAATTCATGCTAAATGTCCTTTACCAAATCAACATTGAATTCCAAGAGCTGAGGGGGTTTGATCAATTTCAGCCACTTATTTTTAAATCTGAATTAATTATATTAGGGAGCTGATTTTAATTAGATTCTTTTGACTTAGTTTTAAGAACAAATTTTGGGACTATAGTTGCTTGTAAATGATTCTGTTGAATTACATTATGAAAAAGATCCACCACTTCCTAATTGACTGATTATTAGTAAAACTACATAAGAGAATTAGATTTTGTTAAAGTACTCTCAGATGGTTTCTCTGGTCACTGCCCTGTTTTCAATACAAAATCAGGCATTTCAAACTTCTCACAAATGAGAAACAAATGAGAATGAAGAATTCCAATCTTCTATTCAGACAGACTCCTGAGGCATATAATTGGAAATGATTGGTAACGGTTTTAATAAATGTCATTGATTATGCCCAGGGAAGTTTGCACAAGGTGTGTGTGACAGTTTGAGATAAGCTTGTTATTTGAAAATCCCAAAGGCCTGAATGATTCTGAAAAACTTAAGAGTCACGCTCTAGTAGATATCATATGAGAAATTTTTTTCTCTCAGTTATAACATAAAGAATCCTAAAGAAAAATAATGTTATTTTGAGAATGAAGGTGGAAGGCCTAAAGTAAACTTTTGGAACTTAGATAACGTAGTTGATGAAGGCACAGTAACTAGTGAGGTGATTAAACAGGACTCCACAACTAAGGAGGAATACAGACAACATATTTGGTATTTTCAGACGATAATTTATGTTTTCATACCTGCCATGTGGGGCATGAGAAGACCCATCCAAAGGTACTAAATCATGCTGAGAAACGATATATTTTTAGTCAGCTCCAAAGGTCTTATAACATCAATGTGGATAAAGAGCCTTTACAGTCTAAAGAACATCCTAGCATTTTGCACATCCTTTTATAGTAACCAGTAATGTGTGCTGGATGTAAATATGGTCCTGTCATGAATACAATTTGCTGTAAATTGCAAAATTCCTGTCGTGTGCATTAAGGTAATATATTAATATAAAAATATGATAAGTATAGCTGACATAAAGGAATGCTAAATGAAGTATCTATATTTTTTCTCTATTGTGGTTTAACAAATGACTTTTTTATTTGTTTGGGCAGCTAATGCTTTGCATGCAGATAATTAAATATTCTATATGAGATCCAGAGATAATGAGTGCAAAATAAGCTTGAATTAAATGCCAAGCTGGTTAATATGGTTTTGTTTTGTTTTGTTTTGGGGGGTGTCCTGTGTTATACCTGTACAAACACTTTTGACACCTCTATGATGAAGAGTTCTGAAAAATATCACTGATTTCCTTGCATCAGTTTGAAGTGTGTTGCAGGACTTCACAGTTAATGTAGATCTATTAAATGCTAAGGCTAAAAAAGTGTCGTTAAGATTGTTCTGTCTAATTTCCTACTTCTATGAATGTTATATTCTAAATACTACCACTAAATACTTCTGTAGAAACAACATATTTCACTGTTTACGAATGCCAAACCTAGCCCATTGAGAACGAGATAGTAGATCTATGGTAGAATTAGGTGTGTAATGATTAAATTATCACAAAGAATCTGAAGACAGTTGATTTTGAAATTATGATGCTTCTAGGCTAAAGGATTTCTTGTCAAATAATTAAATAATATCATTGAAAAAAAATAAAATAAAATTACAAATGTAATGTTCTCAAATATTATTTACAAATGCTTATGTGTGTGTAAAGCATCTCCATTAGTCTAGATACGTCCTGGTTTCAGTTAGGACAGAGTTAATTTCCTTTAGGTAGCTGGTGGGGTTTTGGCTTAGGATGAGAAGAGTGCTGATA
This sequence comes from Anas acuta, assembly GCF_963932015.1. NCBI lineage: Eukaryota > Metazoa > Chordata > Aves > Anseriformes > Anatidae > Anas > Anas acuta. The sequence continues at coordinate 52,808,017 of NC_089017.1, read as the reverse complement.
ACATGATGATGATTTGATTGTTTCAGAGCAGTGTTTACACCAAGCCAGGGACTTTTTAGCTCCTTGCTCTGTCCTGCCAGCGGGCAGGCTAGGGGTGCAGCAAGAGCTGGGAGGGGACAGATCCAGGACAGCTGACCCAAACTGGCCAAAGGTGGCCAAAGGGGGTATTCCATACCATCTGACATCATGCTAAACAATATATAGGGGTGACTAGCCGGGGGGGGGGGCTGGCTGCTTGGGTATGGGTGGGGCATCAGTCAGTGGGTGGCGAGCAATTGCATTGTGCATCACTTGTTTTGTATACATTAGTAGTAGTAGTACTGTTACCATCATTATTGTTATTATTATTTTTCTTGTCTTAATAAACTGTCTTTATCTCAACTCACAGGCTTCACTTTCCCATTTCTCTCCCCCATCCCAGAGAGGTAGGGGGGAGGGTGAGCGAATGGCTGTGTGGTGCTGAGCTGTTGACCAGGTTAAACCACAACAAGATAATAGAACTTTTTCTATGGCTGCTTCATATTGCTTTTAATTGCAGATCCCTAAAATGTGGACCAAGGTGATAAAATGGTAGTGAATTTGGTTTGAATCTGAACACACTGGCTTTGAATCATTTTTTGCAGAGGTAATGAAACCTGGGTGCTGTCTGCCCTGCTGCAAGACCACTCTGGGCTAAGCATATCAAGGCAACTGGATGTGACACTAACTGCATAGGTCTGAAATGTAATGCTGGCTACAAGAAACTGGCATGTTTTAATTGTGTTAACTGGATTTTGAAACTCAGATTTTCTGCAAATAAGAAGAAATACCACTATCTGGTGTAGAGCAGATAATGTTAGGCAGGTTGAAATCTCATGATGCTTAATGACAGATAATCTGAACATAGTGAGACATCTTTCTTGCTAATGAAAATGCTGAGGATGTCAACTAAATATCATGAGTCTTATCAGGATGGATTGAGAAACGCGATGAAAGTAAACAAGAGTTCATTAACTCGGTATATGCACTAGCTATTGTGTTACTGTAAAGTTATATTGTTGTATTTGATCATTTATTCTTGTATGGTTTACTTAGCCTTGTGGCTTGCTTGCTAGAAAATTAACAAGTGAATCCATTCAATAAATCCAGATAAAGCACCTGTTAAAGTGGGACAATACCCAAGCTAATAGCTGTGACAAAGCTAATTTCAGGCTTTGGATAAAGTTACCCAGCTGTTTTGCCAAGGCTGAAAACTCAAATAGCAAAAACAGTTAAGTAATACTACAGAAAATAATAATAATAATAATAATTTAAAAAAAAAAATCAGGATCAGGTATTTCCCATTTATTAAAGAGAAATAGTTGAGCCTTGAATAAATTATGTTGTATAAAAATTAGGTTTTATTGTTTCCTCAAGACTTTGAATATTGCTGTCATTAATATCTCTGAATATTACTCCTATTATAAATATTTATTTGTTTTTAATTTTTTTTTTTTTTTTTTTGAGAAGATTATTTCATTTCCAAGACACAGTTCAAGAGAGGAAACTTGGTAGGAGCCACTGAAGTTTGAAGCAACTAAGGGAAAGACAAGATCCCAATTAAAATCAAGTAAATTAAGGATCTTATAACTGGAGAATATAAAAAAGTTCTTAAATAATGGAAAATGTTTTCCTTTTCTCAGATCAGGAGGTAAGCCAGAGTTACAGCCCTAGTGTGTACAATTCCCTCCTCTTAGTTCCTTGATTTCCAAGAGAGGGAAATGTTTACATGAAATACAGAAAAGAGATACTGTTACCAGCCCCATGATCTGAACAATTAGTAAGAAAAGATGATGGGTTTCATCGTGGTCATGCAGCTTAGACACAGCTTCACACACTACAGTGATCAAAACACAAAAGATCCCTCTATCTCATACAAAGTGATTCTCCAAATTAGCTTTCCTTTCTTTCTTTCTTTTTTTCCTTTTTTTTTTTTTTTTCTCTGCAAAGTTTTAAATATTTATTTATTTTGCAATTTTTCTGTTATATGAGTTTTCATCAAAAAAGAAATGCAGAATTGAATTTAGATTTTGTTTTCTTTTAATTTACCATTTTTATCCACAAGGAATTCAAAACCCAAAATACCTGTAAGTAATATTTTCTAGAAACAAAATCTTTTAACTTATCTGTATGAGTTTTATTCCTTCTATTTTCAACCTGATTACCGTTCCTAGCTAACTCAGAATATATATACAAATATTTACTTAACGTTTACATATGAAACAGTTTACTAAATCTGTGTAACATTAATTACAATGTTGTTTATTTGGAGTTAGGAACTAGAAAGGTAAGGTGCCTTATTCTCAGAAACAGATGATGTGCTCAAGCACATCTCCTTAGACTGTCATTGTGTATAAGTTCAGATCACTGGATCACTTAAAAATAGGTTGAGCAGTAAATAAGGAACTAAATATTCTGATGTCTCATCTTCTCATGACAACATCTGTAATGAGAACTGGGAACAGCACAGCTTGAGTCCGTTCCTGTGACAATTACCACAGGAGCAGAAAACATCAGAAATGAAAACTTACTACTTTAGGCATATAATCGTGACTGATGGAGGTCAGGTGTTGTGATGAAATGTGTCCTCACTATCACAGAAATACATGTCAAAACAAATTTGAGACTTAACCCCAGAGCAGAAGGAAGCTGAATAAGTTTCAGAAGCATCCTTCAGAGAAAATTACTGCAGGCCACATAGTTAAAATTGAAGTTCTTAATTCATGGACTGATCCAATGTCAAATCAAGACAGGTTACTTGTCTGTACTTCTGAGCAGAGGTGAAGAACAGTTGGAGAAAAAAGAAGAAAATAAGCTAGATGAAGAAGCCATGGAGTTAAATATATTTTCTGGATTAAGCACAGTTTCTTTGCATTATGAAATCTCTTCACTATCATGTACTTTGCTAATCCTTCTGCCTAAGACTGTGTAAATAAACTTGTAGGACAATTATAATGACATTTATTTAATTTCCCACTTTTCTAATAACTTTTATTTTTGTTTTTATCACTAGTTTTTAACTCCTGAAGTCAGTTTCCTCTAAGTTCATTTGTCTTAAGAGTTGAAGATTTTAAAAGTTATAATGAACTATTAAAGGAAAGACAGACCAGAAATGAAATTTTAAATATCAATATATATATATATATTTTTTTTTCTTGTTGATTTTTCTGGAGTTTGTTGTTTGGTTTGCTTTACTTTTCTAATTACCACTTCAAAATGCTTGTGCACATATTTATGAGTTCTTTATTCACTTTTACTTCTCTGTTCTCTATGAAGTAAAAGGAAATTTTCTTGGTAGAGTACCAAATACATTCCAAAGCTTCAAAGAGTTTTAATGGGATAGGGCTATTGTCTGTTAGGCTATTTGTCATAAAGAAGGAGAAGACTTATAAGAGAAACTGGAGATACTGCTAGGTCTTTAAAACAATGGGGGGGGGGAGGGAGATTTCTTGAGCTTCATGAAAAGCTGTTAGAGAGCAGTGATATGTCAGTTTGAAAAAAAAAAAAAAAAAAAAAAAAAAAGCATATATAATTAATCCATGATTATCAGACATAATTAGAAAGTACTCGTTCAATCAAATATCAACTTCAGTGTTCTGGGTTTCTTTGGATGTCAAAACTGGCACATATGTAAAGAATTAAATCTCTAAAGGATGAAATAAAAAATACAGTTAATATGTTCATTATATTTTTCCACAGGTTTTCTTCACGGTGAGCAATTTCAAAGCTGTTACTTTAGTTGATAACACTACTGTTCTAGGTCTCTGACTTTCTGCATACAAGAGGCCAGAAAGGAACCCTCATGTGATTTATGGCAGCAAGAGTGGGGAAGCACTCTTTGTATTTTGTAATTTGTATTTGTGCGAGCAATAATTCAGACAATGCTCTGAAATCCAAAGTGGTGAGATGCCTAATGTTTCTAATTAGGAAGTGGTAACCATTGATTTTTCTGATCCTGATGCTTCTGTGGGATATATGTACTGAGCTAAATGCCATAACAGCTTCAGAAAGAAAACAAAAACAAAACCAACCAACCAAACAAACAAACAAACAAAAAAGGATGTTGTTGCCTCCAGGAAAGCTGTGAGAAAATACACATTCTCCATAGTTGTCCCACTAAGTCTTTATTCAAGGGCTGTAGCATATGTACTATGACCAATTCTAACAGAGACAACGTGTCAGGTAAGGAGTACTCATGGGAATATAAATGCACTGCAAGCTGTCATGGAAATTGCTGACCAGTTTAGATGAACAACTATTAACTGCACTTTTTTTCCTCCAGGCTTCTTTAGAAAGAAGATCAGGAGTAAGCAGTGGGACATCACAATGAAAGAGACAGGAGCAGTAAGTTTGTTAAGAGCATATCTCAGTAACTGCCATTCCCTGTTAGGATCTCGTCCAAAACAACAACAACACTACTACTACTGCTACTTGCTTCCTATATTATGACTGATAAGATAGTTTCTGATGAACTGCTTGTTCTAATTTTGCTTGCTGAAAAGGTGCAAGCTACCAGACATTACATCTTTTCCTTTCTAAGCCACAGTGTCACACTGCCCCCTCATCAAGTCATTTCTTTGGCAAAGGTGCTTTTCTGTATCATCTCCCAGACTTTTAAATCAATTGGATGGTTGCTTAAAGTTACAGCAAAAATAGTTTTCTATCTTTCTATCTATTTGGGGAACTATAAGCCTGTCAGTTTGACCTCAGTGCCAGGGAAGCTCATGGAGCAAATTCTCTTGAGAGTCATCACACGGCACTTGCAGGGCAAGCAAGCGATCAGGCCCAGTCAGCATGGGTTTATGAAAGGCAGGTCCTGCTTGTTGAACCTGATCTCTTTCTGTGAAAAAGTGATGCGCTGGGTGGATGAAGGAAAGGCTGTGGATGTGGTCTACCTTGACTTCAGCAAGACTTTTGACACTATCTCCCACAGCATTCTCCTCAAGAAACTGGCTGCTCTTGGCTTGGACTGGTTAGAAACTGGCTGGATAGCCGGGCCCAAAGAGTCATGGTGAATGGAGTCAAATCCAGGTGGAGGCCGGTTACTAGTGGCATTCCCCAGGGCTCGGTGCTGGGGCCAGTCCCCTTTAATATCTTTATTGATGATCTGGATGAGGGCATTGAGTGCACCCTCAGTAAGTTCACAAATGACACCAAGTTAGGTGTGTGTGTCAATCTGCTCGAGGGTAGGAAGACTCTGCAGGAGGATCTGGATAGGCTGCACCGATGGGCTGAGGTCAACTGCATGAAGTTCAACAAGGCCAAGTGCCAGGTCCTCCTCCTGGGGTGCAAGAACCCCAAGCATAGCTACAGTCTGGGAGATGAGTGGTTGGAGAGCTGCCAGGAAGAGAAGGACCTGGGAGTGATGGTTGATAGTCGGCTGAATATGAGCCAGCAGTGTGCTCAGGTGGCCAAGAAGGCCAACAGCATCGTGTCGTGTATAAGAAGCAGTGTGACCAGCAGGGCTAGGGAGGTGATGGTCCCCCTGTACTTGGCTCTGGTGAGGCTGCACCTTGAGTACTGTGTTCAGTTTTGGGCCCCTTGCTACAAGAAGGACATCGAGGTGCTCGAGCAAGTCCAGAGAAGGGCGACGAAGCTGGTGAGGGGCCTGGAGAATAAGTCCTACAAGGAGTGGCTGAGGGAGCTGGGCTTGTTCAACCTGGAGAAGAGGAGGCTCAGGGGCAACCTTATCGCTCTCTACAGGTACCTTAAAGGAGGCTGTAGTGAGGTGGGGGTTAGTCTATTCTCCCACGTGCCTGGTGACAGGACGAGGGAGAATGGGCTTAAGTTGCGCCAGGGGAGTTTTAGGTGAGATGTTAGGAAGAACTTCTTTACCGAATGGGTTGTTAGACATTGGAACGGGCTGCCCAGGGAAGTAGTGGAGTCACCATCCCTGGAATTCTTTAAAAGATGTTTAGATGTTGAACTTAGCGATATGGTTTAGTAGAAGATTTGTTAGCGTTAGGTCAGAGGTTGGACTCGATGATCTTGAGGTCTCTTCCAACCTAGAAATTCTGTGATTCTGTGATTCTGTGATCTTCACAAGGAAACGCAATTCAATCAGGGCTTGTAGAAATTTCCCTGTCTGCCATGGGCCATGGTCTCTATCACTGTCATGACAGGTGTTCACCTCAAATATACAAGAATTTATAAATAATATTCCCTACTTTGCTGAACAACTACTTTCTTGATTTGTGACTGAGTATGAATACCTCTCAGGCAGGAAGGTTACAGTAAAATAAATATGAATGTGACTGCCTTGCTCAAATAAAATAGTTTATATAATAGTTTATGATAGTTTTTATTAAAATACAAAGTATCTCAAAAGTATTAATATAGATTTACATTTTAGATTTTTGTTCCCCTGTTTTGTATTTCCTGATTATCTTTCTTCAATAGTTTGTTGTTGTTTTTGTTGTTGTTGTTGTTCATTATGTACTTACATTTAAATCCTAAGCATAATTACAATAGTTTTCATATTTATTAATTCATTTTATGTTCAGTCTCTTTTTAGGTAGCTAGCATACACATATTTTCCTTTCTGTGTTATTAGAAGAACTGGGCTGTTCCTCTAATCCTCCAGCCATAGGCCAAGGTATTAACAATAAATCTAGATACAGATGATCCATATCTAGATATAGATGAATCCAGATGATAAATCTAGAATTGTTCCATTGGCTTTAGTAAGGTTGTCCAGTATCATTTTGTTTCAGTTTTGAAATCAAACTTGCCATTAGTTGTTTTGTTTTAGTGAGTTACATTCTTTTCTCTCTTTTTCTCTCTACATTTCCCACCCCTCTCAACCCCAGTAATACATATATATATATATGTGTAATTACAAGAAAAGGCTGTTCTGTCACTGAGAGCAGCAAACACATTTTACCAAATCTCATGTAAGTCAAATCAATGTAATTACATGATCTGAATTTAGGGCAATTGCATGGATTTAAGCTGAAAGAGAGCATTTTTCTTGCAGCTTACCCAAGACGATGGTAAATCAAATCACTTCTCATGGTTCTTTTTTTATTACCACTTCTAAATAAACTTACACGAAAGTATTAAGTGGGTTTTGTTGCACTCTTTTGGCTTTCCCACTACAGTTCACCACTGACTTTACCTGTATGAAATGTTATTAGAAAAGTTGAGATATTTTAACCTTGTGTTTTTTGATAGCTACATCGACTGTTTCTTGGACAGAATACAACTTTTTTTTATTCTAGACAGGAGGCTAAACTACCAAGTGTTATTTTTGTCCTCTTAGTCTCTAAAATCTCTTCCTTTATACAGGCCACATGTTTCTTATCGGGCAAGCAGACATACGATAAGGGTTTACCTTCCTGAATTCTGTAAAAAGAAATGACTTTTTTTGCCAATCAAAACTAAATCATCAATATGACAGAAAGAAAACAGGAGAGGTAGTTTAAAAATCTCTACCGAATACTTATCATCCTTTAAGACCCATAAAACTTTCTTAGCAAATTAAGAAATTGATGAAATTATATTCTCACAACATAAATTCCACTGGGATTAATTTCAGGTATTTTTAAGACATATTGACATGCTAAATTATACTTCTAGGAGATGATCAGAGTACAGACATGCTTTGTGCTGATTTCTTCATTCTTGTGTTTCAGACATTGCAAGTCACTAACTCTCTCTTCTGGTATACATCCTCTTGGGTACTTAGATGTCAAACCACACTAAAATACTAGTTATTATCTTGTTTTTCAGCATTATCAAAGTAACCTCCCTATATCTGGAAATCAGGTTAATTGAGAAACTGACATACTATCTGAAATATTGGAGCACTGTAATCTGCAGATTCACACATAATATATTTAGAATTTGCTAGCATTTTTTCATTTCCATTGTAAAAAAAAAAATGTTTTATTTATAACTATCTTATTGTATTTCCATTTTCAAACCATTATTTTCTGTTTGTCTAAATACTCTCATTGCCTTCTTACTAATCTAACTAAACTTTTCCTCGAGTGGCTTACTTTGTCCTAGTTCTAAGTGTTTCTCATCACCTTTCCTTATCACTCAGTCTTCAGTTTCCCATTTCTTTGTCTGTTTTCCTCAGACCTGTTTCGCTGATGTGGAGTCAGACATAACCCTTCTCAACCTGGAGTTTTTAATATTAGCAACAAATTAATGACTAACCACATCTAATTATTTTGTAACCAAATATATTTTGACACTTTTTCCATATTGTAATACCCATATTTAATTTAATTATGTAATCAAATATGTAATCATGTAATTGATTTATTTAATTATATAATACCCATAATTTCCATATTGTAATACCCAGTATGTAGTGCTTAAACTAACAACTTAAAGACAACTAACCAGTTAGATTGTTTGTTCACTCAGCTTTAAACATCTTTGTTATGACATTGGCTTCATTAGGTGTGTGTAGTGCTTGTATGTGTACAGAGTGAATAATATTTCATGTTTATAATACCTCAAGAAGATCAGACAAAGAATAAGAGCCTGAAATTTAGCCTTACAGCTCTATAAGCAAAACTGAGTCTGGACAAAACAAACAAACAAACAAACAAAATCAACAACAACAACAAACTAATCATAAAATATATACTGAATGTTGAAACTCCTTCACTGTACAGCAAAGCAGAATAGTTTTCTGAACTAAGCTCTTCTAGGTAAATCAGACATGAAACATGGGGTTGAACCTCCTTGAGAACTAGGAAAAACCTGAAAAACAATGAGAAATACAAGGTGATCTGCACGACAAAGGAAACATCACATGCTTGGAAACTTGGATCAAATCAATAAAGAATTTATTCACCCTCCAAATTAGAATTAACATGCCTAAAGGTATAGACTCTGCTATTTCAGAAATATGCTATCAGAATTAGAGGGTAATAGCAGTCCGTAGAGCTGCACACAGAAGAAAAGAAACATGCTATTTACATAGTTTCTTGAAGGGGGAAACCCTTCACATTAGCTTAACAGTAATGTTAAATATAATCTGGAAATATTTTCACAATTTTTGTAAATGTATTTTCCAAAGTTAAATAGTTGGTTTTTTTTTTTATCAGTTTTATGATGAAGTGATACATTCATATGGGATTTATGGCCACAGTGCAAAATCTGGTAAGCCAAATTTCTATGTACAAATTCTATATGCCTTTTCAACTGCATTCTAGCCAAGGTTTACTTGAGAGGTTTACTTGTCAGCTTAGAGAGATCTGCACCATTGGTCCATTTCAACAGAGACATTTCAAAGGAGGAAGGCAGCACTGGGCACCATTCTTCAGTTCCCTGAAGGCAGAGAGGCTATTAATGATACTATAGCAGTGCCACAAACAGCAGCAGCTACAGCAAAGAAGAGGTTTGCATATGTTCTATAAAAGTGTTTGCTGAGCTATGAGGCACTGCAGTAAGAGAGGTACTCAGCCCTAAAGTGCCAGGCATTGGAACCTCCCATGTTCAAGAGTTCAGTTTGGTGTCTAGCTGTTTTGTATAAAGATTTGTTTTCTTTATGTGTTTATTCAGCCATAATTTGTTATGCCCTATCCTGCTAGACCATAGTTCTATTAGCTGTTGAAAGCTTGTGCCAGAAAAAACAATATCAGGCTTATCATTGTGCTTGGAAGACAAAAATAGCTTCACATACTGAAACTGCCAGCAAATGATCGAGAACAGCTTTGGGGTCAGGATATCTAACTCTCAACAGCTGTTGAAACACTTTCCACATGTGTACTAGCAGTGTGCCAAAATTCCAGGCATCATGCAGGAATGCCAATAAGCAGTGTTACCTGTCAGTTTTTCAATTTTTATTTATTCATTTATATATATATTCTGCCCTTTCTCCTCTTTTTCATTCTACCAGACTCTAGTCATATGTCTACTCGCAAACAGAACATATATGAGAATTGGCTGGAAAAAAATAAAATAAAATAAAATAAAATAAAATAAAATAAAATAAAATAAAATAAAATAAAATAAAATAAAATAAAATAAAATAAAATAAAATAAAATAAAATAAAATAAAGTAAAATAAAAATTCTATGTTTGCCTCAAAAGGTTAATGATGTGGTGCAGCTTCAGATAATTTCATATTAAATTAAGTAGTTGGGTACTTGTCATGGATGAAATTTTTACACAGGTTTGACTTAGCAACAATTTAAGATTTATTAATATATTCATGATAAATCACAAATTAGACAGTATGATTCTTTCCTTAGCAGCACTTAGTCACCAATTAAACATTACCGTATTTAACACAACAATTCATTTGTGTTTGCTACAATCAAAACAACAACTTTATTAAATATTTGTAAATGGCAAGACTTAAGCAAGGTGTTACGGATTTCTGAACTCAGTTGCACACACAAGAACATTTCAGCTTTTGGTGAATTACACACCTTTCTCTGCATTAGTATATTCAACGGATGACCATTAAAACCTTAAAGAGTCTGCCCTGAGGGGTGTCCCACCTGAGAGGGAGATCCTAGGTCACTGTGGTCCTGGAGAGCTCAAAAGACATCTCCACTTAGGACTGCTATTTATAGTACCATAAGACGGCTTCAGATAGTAATTTTCTCTCCTGGCCCTCAGTTGAGGTTAGGTCTTGTGTTGCCCACCAGCCATACTATTCCTATATCTTTCAGATAGCACAGTTCTGATATCCAGATATCAGGAATTCCAGATGCAGCTAGTGAGTGCCTAATTGTCTCCCAACTCACTGCACTTGCAACAATGGTAAGCCTGAGATCACAGACTGGCCCAGTGGGGCTTGGCTGCACCACCACAGTAGTGGTAAGTATGTGATAGGTAAAATAGTGGTAAGCATGATAGTGTCTGAATTTTATACTTTTATAAGCTGTGTTTTTCCAGCTGTCTACAGCTGGAAAGTGATGTTTCTGAGAAGCTTAACACTGTTGCAAAGACAAATTTTCATTGTTTTCACAGGATTTCATATATGAGTGATTTGAATGTGTGTGTACATATCACTTGACACCTGACTTCAGCAAAATAGGGTTGGGTTCTGAGATTCCAGGAAATTTGATTAAGCATTTATGAAATAAGCAAATAATGATCCAAATGAGTCTTTGATATCTTTCTCAAAAGCCTGACATATATTCTAAGTTAATTTATAAAGCCATTAATGAAAAAATGCAGATTGTTTTTAAGACTGGAAAAATAAGCAGTACATTGTAAATTTGGGAAAGTATTTATATTTTATAAAGTTTGTGGACTTTTTAATTTCTTCTTTAGAAACTTTGAGAAGTTCTTGGTTATAGTGTGAATTGTTTGACCAGAAGATATTGACCAGAAAAGAGATAAATGGAAAAAAAATGCTATTGAGAGCAAAACAACAACACTTTTGTTGTCAGAAAATAGAAAACTGAGAACTCGGAGAAATTACAGAGAGAAGAATACGCTTTTGATTTTAATCCAGATCAATGTGACTGGAAACAGAATATTTTAAAAGTATATTGGATTGAATATTGAATTATATATTGAAATATATATATATATATATATATATATATATATATATATATATATATAATATATAATATGTATTATATATTGAAATATATATTGAATTATAGCAGAACAAGTTATACTTAATTAGGACAGTCTTGGATGCAACGGTTGGTTTCTACCTGGAAAACTTTTCAAGAAACAAATAAGAATTTTGCGGAAGAAAACAACAACAACAACAAAACTTGCTAGTATTTCACACCATATATTATTCTGTATTTACAACTCTGCCAGTAACCATTGCCAATGTTACCATTAGAATGATATAAAATAAATTTAAAAACAACTTGTGTTGTAGAGGAAAATAGACAAACAAACAATAGATATTGTTATACCTCAAGCAAGGTTATATATGATTGTTACAATTTCAAAGGGAACATTATTATTATCTAAATTGGACTGTCTAGTCTTTAAAAAAAAAATAGGAAACTCTATAAAATATAGTAGCAACAGCTTTGCAACAGAGCCTTAAAAATGAAATATACTTGATCATGACTTGTAACCCTCCCTATCTGTGGCAGAAAATTAAAAATAGCATTCAGAAATGTGTTTTACTCTTCTAAAGATCCTAAAGAGGTTTTTGTGTTTAGGCAGCCCTGACAGTTAACTGCTTCCTCTTATTATTCTCAACACTAATTTTCTTTTGTTTCTTGACTTTAAATTTACTTGCCTTTAAATTTAAATTGTTCATTTACTGTTTCTCTATTCTGAAATCTATGTTGCAGACTGTCATGTCTGTCCAAATTCGGTCATATGGTGAAAAAAACACCTTCCTTGCAACCCTGTTTCTCTTACTGTGTGCCTCCTCTGTGGCATCCCATTATAATTATTTTTTAAATTATTATACTTATGTTTGTTTTCTGAGGCTGACAATTACTAAGTCATTAACTTTGCATGCTTGAACTAAAGTCTATCTTCTAGTTGAAAAAGATCCTTGAATGTCAAGTTTTGTAATATTGTAAATATTTGGAATTTTGTTATTCTAAGCAATTTGTGGATAACATCCTGTAAAATTTTGGGCAAAGTATAGAGATTTTTTTCTCTTGTAAAGTTAGACATAAATACAGATTTATCACATAAAGCATAGATGTATTTATCACATAAAGCATAGATGTAAAATCCCAACATGAATGGGCAGCAGAAGTACTACCAAAAATCCAACCTGAATCTAGCCATAGAACAGACAGAAAATACTTAATTTTTTAAGCCAGATTAAGTATACTTATTTCTTCATGACACATAATATTCAATAAGTTTTTCAGAGATTGACAATCATCAGAATTTCCATGTTCCTACTATATTCCTACCTTTAAAGCCAACAAATCTTAGCTCTTTCTTCTCTGTTATCATGGTGACAGGCACTGTCCCAAGGGAGACAGTGGTAAGCATTTTATCAGGATTTACTTGGATTTTCCTCCTATGCTTTTCTTATCACACTGTAATGAAGGACTTGGTCTACATGAACTCAGGAGACTTTTCATAGAATAATAGAGTGGTTTGAAGTGGAAATAGCCTTAAAGGTGAGGATTAGTATCTTCTTCCAAGCAACAAGTGATCCAACAAGAGGAAATGTCCTCAAGTTGTGACAGAGGAGATTTAAGTTTGATATTGGAAAAACTTCCTTTACTGAAAGGGTTGTGATGCATTGGAACAGGCTGCCCAGGAAAGTGGCTGTCACCATCCCTGGAAGTAAAAAATGTGTAAAAAATTGTTGTGCTTAGGAATGTGGTTTAGTGGCAGACTGGCAGGGCTAAATTGAAGACCTTGGAAGGACTTGAAGATCTTGGAAGTCTTTTCCAACCTAAATGATTTTATGAATCTATGGTTCTATGAAAATGGGATTATTTAGCCTGGAGAAGAGAAGTCTGTGAGCCTTCCAGCATCCTTATAGTGGTTTCCAGTACCTAAAGTGCTCCTACAGAAAAGCTGAAGGAAAGCTCCCTCTTTATCAGGGTATGTAGTGATAGGACAAGCAGTAATGCATTTGAACTAAGAGAGGTAAATTTAGATTAAGTTTTAGAAAGAAATTATTTACTCTGAGAGTGGTGAGGCACTGGAGCAGGTTGCCCAGAGAAGCTGTGGATGTCCCATCCCTAGAAGTATTCAAGGCCAGGCTGGATGGGGTTTTGGGCAACCTGGTCTAGTGGGAGGCATCCCTAGCCACCGCAGAGGAGGTGCAGTTAAATGATCTTTAAGGTCCCTCCCAACCTGAGCCATTCTATGATTCTATGATCACTGATAAAGATTTTGAATAGAATTGGCCCTAATACTGAGCCCTGAGACCATTTGTAACTGGCCACCAACTGAATGTAAATCCATTCACCACAGCTCTTTGGGCCCAGCCACTCAGGCAGTTCCTTATGCAGCAAAGTGTATGCCCATCCAAACCATGAGCAGACAGATTCTCCAGGAGAATGCTTTGGAAAGCAGTGTCAACAATTTTCATGAAGTCTAGGTAGACATTAGTAAATGTCAGAATAGAATGATTGAACCACAAAATATCCTGAGTTGGAAAGGACACACAAGGATCATTGAGTCCAACTACAGGCTCCACACAGGACCACCCAAAAATCAGACCAGATGTCTGAGAGCATTGTCCAAATGTTTTTTTAACTCCAACAAGCTTGGTTCCATGACTACTTCCCTGGGGAGCATGTTCCAGTGCCCAACCACCCTCTCAGTGAAAAAGAACCCTTTCCAAACACCCAGCCTGACCCTTCTATGTCACAGTTCCATGTGGTTCCCTTGGTTCTTGCCACTGTCACCAGAGAGCAGAGCCCCTCCACTCGCCTCATGAGGATGCGGCAGGCCACCATGAGGTCTTCTCTCAGTCTGCTCCACTCAAGGCTGAATGAACCCAGTGACCTCAGCTGCTCCTCATACATCTTGCCTTCTAGAAACTTCACCATCTTCATAGCTCTCCTTTGGACACTCTATAATGCTTTTACGTCTTTTTCATATTGTGGCACCCAAAACTGGTGAGTCTGTACCAGCGCAGTGTAGGACAATCACTTCCCTCAACCAGCTAGCAAAGCTGTACTTGATACATCTGAGGGCACAGTTGGCTCTCTTAGCTGCCAGGGCACATTGTTGAATCTTAATCATCTTGGCATCAACTAGAACAACCTGTATCCCTTTCTGTAGAGCTTCTCTCTAGTCTCTCATCCCCTTGTCTGTATGTATATCCACGGTTGCCCCTTTCCAAGTGCAGAATACAGCACTTGTACTTGTTAAACTTCATATTGTTGGTTACTGCCCAGCTTGCTAATTTGTCAAGATCTTTGCAAGGTCTCTCTACCCTTGAGGAAGTCAACCTCTTCTCCCAAACTTACTTTGTATGTGTTAAAGTTCTTCATCTTTGTTGTTTATGAAAACATTAAAGAGAAATAGCCCTAAAAGAGTCCTGGAGAACCTCACTAGTAGTGACTGTCTGCCAGCCTGATGTAACCCCATTTACTATAATGCTTTGAGCCTGACCCAAATGGCAATTGTAAATTAGACTTTCTCAACCTTCCTTCATAGGAGAAGTGTTCCAACCTTCTGGTCATCCTCATGGCCCTCCTCTCATGATAACAGAACCATGTCACTCTTACAATGGGCTGAACTAAGTACTCCGGGTGAAGTCTCAAAAGAACAGAATAGAGAAGGAGAATCACTTCCCTTGAGCTATTGGCCACACCGCTTTTAATGCAGCCCAGAAAATGGTTCGCTTTCTGTGCTGTAAGTACACATTGCTGGCTCATATCAAGCTTTTTATCCACTAGAACCCCCAAGTCCATCTCCACAGTCATGCTCTATATCCACCTATTGCCTAGCCTGTATTCATACCTGGGATTGCCCCATCTTAGGTGTAAGTCCTTGCACTTGGCCTTGTTGAACTTCATGATGTTCTCACTGGTCCACCTTTCAAGCCTGGCTAGGTCCCTCTGGATGGCATCCCTTTCCTCCAGCATCCTGACCACATCACTCAGATTGGTGTCATCTGTAAACTTGCTTAGGATAAAATCAGTCTCACTGTCCACGTCACTGACAAGGATGTTGAACAGTATGGGTTCCTGTTTGTTGGGCAATACTTCACCCAGACAGCTCAGTGAATGAAGGAAATAAAATATAAACATTGGAACATAAAGATGGAGATTTTACACAAGTCATTAAACATTTGATATATGGATCTCTGCTGTTATTTTTCAATTTCTAATACTGACACCAGTTCAAAACTTATTTAGCAATTAGTATATCTCACATGACTCTTGAAAATTATGTTGGCAATGCATAAACATAAAGCAGAAAAACATTAGGAACCACTACAGGGCCACTTCACTAGAATCAAGTAAAGTCAGTATGATCAAGTGCTCACATCTGTGTAATAAAAGAAATCATGCTACCACAGGAAGATTGTCACATAAATGATGTATTCTTTTCACCTGTGGGTATGTGTTCTATTTGTCCTGTTTATTCCTTAAGAAAAGCGAGAGATTAGAGTTTACTGGAGCCAATTCAAATATAAATATTATTTCAAACACTCATTTCTTATGCAAACAACACACTGATAAGAACCCCAAGTGTCTTTATTTAAATTATATGTTATGTACAAAATACTTATCAATGAGACCTACTGTAGTCTGATACTAAACCTCTTAATATCCTTCTAAGGCAAAACCTGGTGAGTAGATCACAGTCACAAATGTTCTACACTCACACACCTTTTACTCTATACCCTCCAGCCACCAATATTACTGTAGTTGCTCTGCTCCTTTCTCATTTATAGTGTAGGTGCTATAGTATCATGAATAATATCACAGAGCCTTTGTTAACCAAAGTTCAGCTACAGATGAAAAAAAAAAAAAAAAAAAAAAAAAAGCCCAGTCATTATATAGCATATGAAACTATGCTGAGGATACATTGAAGTAAATGGTAAAAACTCCTGAAGGGTTTTGGCTGTATTCAGTTAAAGCAAAATAAAAGCCTGTATTCAATAAAACCTTAATTATAACTGAGTGCCCTCAAAGATGTTTTATTTCAGTAAAGATTTAGAGTGCAAAAATATGTCTGCTGACAAAATCTGTATTAGTGTTATGATATGTTACCAGTGGAGTATGTCTTCACGGGATGTGATGACTCTGTTTCCCCACCCATTAGTCATTTAAATGAATCATTCTCTAGAAACAATTTTTTTTTTTTTTTTTTTTTACGTTTCACATGTCATTCTCAGAATATTACACCTTGTATTGACTTTTACAGTACATAGTCAAATGAAGCTAGTGGAACCAGGAGCAGAGCCAGACTAAACACACACACACACACACACACAAAAAAAAAAAAAAAAAAAAAAAAAAAAAAAACACATATTTTCATGGCAAGAAGCAGGGATTCAAATAATTCTTGACAAATAAATCCTTGTGAGCAAGGATTCCAGGAAAGGTGAGTTCAAGGAAATCCTGTGGGGGTTACTGAGGACAGAGAAGTCACATTAGGCTCACATATTATCTGAGCTGAAAACAGTTATAATTTGGGAGACGTGTTTACACCATACAGAATAAATGATAATTTTTCACTTAAATAGAATTATCAGACAGATACTTTTGAAATTATTAATATGGACAATATTTAAGATTAAGAAATCATGAATGCTAAACTAAAAGTGCTGAACTTTTGAAGATGAAAGTTTGTTTCAAAATATTTTGTAATTTAAAAAGAAAAGTTTGGACTTCTAGACAGTGATGAGATTCCATGTAAGTCAAAAACCTACAATAGTTAAGACTTTGTCATTTAACATATAATTTGTGTAAAATAAGCAGAATTTAAAAGTTGTTACTAAAACTCAGCTTCCTGTGTGTCCTATTTGTCAACTAGCCACTTGAAACCTTATAGATATTCTTCCTTCTGTTGCTATTTTTGACATTCTTTTCCTTCCAATGTGGTTTTTGAGGAGTTAGCTCCCTTGGTAGCTTTATTTTTAAAGGCAAATCAATAAACAAATATAACTTCTCTGACATTTGTTTACTTCAGATTTATTTGCATTTGGTTAACTTGTTGTAGTTAATTTTTCATTAAAATGGTCTATACCAAAGCTTATACTTTGGTCTGCCAGATCTTTGACCATAGAAATAAATTCAAAACTCAGTTAAAACATAATTGTAAGCTTTAAATTGTCAAAGTCTATTTTTAATTTTATTTTTTAGAAGACCAACTTTCATACATTTATAGAATCATAGAATCATTCGTGTTTGAAAAGACATCCAAGATCAACTGGTCCAACTATCAATGTCAACCACTAAACCATGTTCCCAAGCACCACATTCAACCTTTCCTTAAACACCCCTAGAGATGGTGACTCCACCACCTCCGTAGACCACCCTTTCCAATGCCTGTCTACTCTTTCTGAGAAGAAATGTTCCCTAATTTCTAACCTAAACTTCACCTGCTGCAACATTCCTTCTAGTCCTATCACTAGTTATGTGTGAGAAGAGGTTGGCCCTCAGCTCTCCACACCTTCCTTTCATGTAGTTGTAGAGAACAATATGCTTTCCTCTGAGCCTCCTCTTCTCCAGATTAAATAACCCCAGCTCCCTCAGCTGCTTCTCACAGGACTTGTGTTCCTGGTCCTTCACTAACTTCGTGAAAGAAAATTAAGCCTCTGTTGCCAAGGATGTTGTTTCTGCATTACAGAAAGGGTCAGCATACAAATGACAGAACAGATTCTTAAGATAAGGAACAAAAGAACCTTGACTATACTGGCATTGAAAACCGATGAAAGATAAAACTCAATGTGGTGTTCAAATAATTTCTCAAGAAATGTCATTTTAAAACATCTAAAAAGACTTGAACCATAAGGGGAAAAATACACCTTATGTAGGTCAAACTAAAAAATTATGCTAGTTTTTATCTGTGTCTTTCTGGTTTATGCCTTTTTACTCTGTTTCAAGTATGCTTGGTTATTATAATACAGATTCTAATCTCTGACATACTTGTGCTTTCGTAGTTCAGACCTGTTGTAACAGCCACAGATAGAGTTTTAGACATATGCACTGTGATCCGTACAGTATCTTTAAGCATGCCAGTTAAGTGTAAATGTTTGTGTGCAAATAGCTATGCAGATTTAATGAGGCTGGTGTCAATTTCACTACTCTTTTACAATATCCATTTCATTCAAACCTTATTTTTATGACAATTTTCACTTACATACTTAGTCAATTTTGCACTATTTTATAATGAGTGAATATCAGTTCAACGTGTCTATCAATACAAGTAAGTAGGTCTAAGTTACAGTTGCATCTGGTTTCGATATCTTTCCATTGGCCTGCAATCACTTTGGTAAGGTATTGAAAGGAGATTTTCTAATTAGTTTAGTGAGAGTGTAATTTCCTCCTCAAGCTTTTAAACCATAGAACCTTTATATTACATGCTATACCTATCAAGCTAAAAATCACTACTAAAATAATTGCAACAATGTGGTTAAAAAAAAAAAAAAAAAAAAAAAAAA
This sequence comes from Anas acuta, assembly GCF_963932015.1. Lineage (NCBI taxonomy): Eukaryota > Metazoa > Chordata > Aves > Anseriformes > Anatidae > Anas > Anas acuta. Next base: position 52,788,996 of record NC_089017.1, on the reverse strand, counting down.
AAAGATGTAAATTATTTCTGAGCTGAAACTTCAAAAAAAAAAAAAAAAGAAAAAAAGTCTGTAAATATATATTTTTGCACTTGGAGTTCAATTACATCTGTATGACTTTATGAAGTACAATAAATGTTGCCTGAATACATTTTTGTTTTACTAATTACAGCCTGTTTCTATTAATTTTGGTTAGCGTCAGTGAAGAATAAAGATAATATTTCATCTTATCTTCTTTTTCATAATAAATAGATCCTCACATTCTGCAACAGAGATAAAGGTACCTTCTATCGAATTTTGGAACATCAGTACTAATCTTTCCACTTTAAGATTTTTTTTTTTTTTACAGTGCTTTTCCTTAGCAGACAAAGGATCAGACCTGAGATATGCTTCACTTTTTTAATAATAAATTATATCTTTGAGAAAAAGCGTGAAATAAAAATTTTAAATGAACCTTTTTCATTTTAGAATCTATCTGCTCTTATTTTACAAGTGTCTCTGCTGGAGTGTACTACTTCCTAACAAGCTTACCCTTACAGTCCCAGTCATGTAGTGGTAAGAAAGCAGGCATCACCAAAAAAACATACTTTTGTTATTAATAGTTTTACCCTCTCCTGATCTTGAAATATATTCACATTGTTTGATATGTACAAGGTCTTTAACCTCTTAATTACCTGAAGATAATGTTCCCATTCTTTTTGTGGGTAAATGAATTTGAAATTATTAACTTGTCAAAGGATCAAATGGTACAGTAAACATTTTTTGTGATGTACACTGGGCAAGATTGCTTTTTAATTAAAATGACAGTTATGGTGATACTTATTAGAAACTGAAGTGAAATACAATCTCCTCTGAGGTATTCTTATGATGTTGGCAGTTTAATAACCATTTGTTGCTAAATGCTTTCTAATACTCTGACATTTCTGAGCAGCTCTGTGATTTTACTGACTCATTCTGTCACTGCTATGTAAAGATGCAATAAAGAATTCATCAGTCTCAGTAATTATTGTGGCAAAGTACTAGTATGCAGATTAGGCTTAAAACATGCAAAAGTAAGGATTTATGTTTTTTTTTTAATTCACTTTATTATTTAAAAATATATTTTGTAAAACTCATTTCCATAGAGTCTGAGTGGCAATGTGCTATGTTTTTATACATTTAAAGTACATGTGCATTAAAATAAGCATGTGCTTTTACAAATTTTTAAAAATGTTTCCAAAAAAAAAAAAGCAAGAAGAGAAAAGTGAATTGTATATATAATATTCTCATCTTACTGTAAAAATGGCAATATTTTATGACCTGCTAAACAGATTTTTCATCAATTCTGTACTTTGAAGTCAAGATCAGATTCATAAAAATAATTAAAATAAGGCAATGATTTCTACTCAGTTATTTATTTTTATTTATTATTTTATTTATTTATTATTATTTATTTCGTTGTTTGTAGAAATGCTATGGTTTATCCCTGACAGGCAGCTCAGCACCACACGCTTGCTTACTCTCCCAAGGTGGGAAGGGGGAGACAATCAGAGAGACAAAAGTGAAAGAACCCATGGCTTGGGACAAAGACAATTCATTAGGTAAAGATAAAGCCACGTACACAGAATCACAGAATCACAGAATCACAGAATTTCTAGGTTGGAAGAGACCTCAAGATCATCGAGTCCAACATCTGACCTAACACTAACAGTCCCCACTAAACCATATCCCTAAGCTATACATCTAAACATCTTTTAAAGACCTCCAGGGATGGTAACTCCACCACTTCCCTGGGCAGCCCGTTCCAATGTCTAACAACCTTTTCGGTAAAGAAGTTCTTCCTAACATCCAACCTAAAACTCCACTGGCACAACTTAAGCCCATTCGTCCTTGTCCTGTCTCCAGGCACGTGGGAGAACAGGCCAACCCCCACCTCACTACAGACTCTTTTAAGGTATCTGTAGAGAGCAATAAGGTCGCCCCTGAGCCTCCTCTTCTCCAGGCTGAACAAACCCAGCTCCCTCAGCCGCTCCTCGTAGGACTTGTTCTCCAGGCCACTCACCAGCTTCGTCGCCCTTCTCTGGACCCTCTCGAGCACCTCGATGTCCTTCTTGTAGCGAGGAGCCCAAAACTGAACACAGTTCTCAATGTGCAGCCTTACCAGAGCCAAGTACAGGGGGACCATCACCTCCCTAGCCCTGCTGGTCACACTGCTTCTTATGCAAGACACGATGCTGTTGGCCTTCTTGGCCACCTGAGCACGCTGCTGGCTCATATTCAGCCGACTATCAACCATCACTCCCAGGTCCTTCTCTGCCAGGCAGCTCTCCAACCACTCATCTCCCAGACTGTAGCTCTGCTTAGGGTTATTGCATCCCAGGTGGAGGACCCGGCACTTGGCCTTGTTGAACTTCATGCAGTTGACCTCAGCCCATCGGTGCAGCCTTTCCAGATCCTCCTGCAGAGCCTTCCTACCCTCAAGCAGATTGACACACACACCTAACTTGGTGTCATTTGTGAACTTACTGAGGGTGCACTCAATGCCCTCATCCAGATCATTGATGAAGAGGACTGGCCCCAGCACCAAGCCCTGGGGAACGCCACTAGTGACTGGCCTCCACCTGGACTTGACTCCTTTCACCACGACTCTTTGGGCCCGGCTATCCAGCCAGTTTCTAACCCAATGAAGCGTGTGCCAGTCCAAGCCAAGAGCAGCCAGTTTCTTGAGGAGAATGCTGTGGGAGATAGTGTCAAAAGCCTTGCTGAAGTCAAGGTAGACCACATCCACAGCCTTTCCTTCATCCACCCAGCGCATCACTTTTTCATAGAAGGAGATCAGGTTCATCAAGCAGGACCTGCCTTTCATAAACCCATGCTGACTGGGCCTGATCGCTTGCTTGCTCTGCAAGTGCCGCGTGATGACTCTCAAGAGAATCTGCTCCATGAGCTTCCCTGGCACTGAGGTCGAACTGACAGGCCTGTAGTTCCCCAGGTCTGCCCTCCAGCCCTTCTTGTAGATGGGTGTCATGTTTGCTAGCCGCCAGTCAACTGGGACCTCCCCCTATAGCCAGGACTGTTGATAAATGATGGTAAGCGGCTTGGCCAGCTCCTCTGTCAGTTCTCTCAGTATCCTCGGGTGGATCCCATCCGGCCCCATCAACTTGTGCACATCCACGTGCCGTACTAGGTCACCAAACACTTCTTCGTGGATAGTGAGGGCCACGTCTGGCTCCCCATCCCCTTCCACCAGCTCAGGGTACTGGGTATCCAGAGAACAACCGGTATTGCCACTAAAGACTGAGGCGAAGAAGGCATTAAGCACCTCCACCTTTTCCTCATCTCTTGTAACTAAGTTTCCCCCCGCATCCAGTAAAGGATGGAGATTCTCCTTAGTCCTCCTTTTTGTGTTGATGTATTTATAAAAACATTTTTGTTATCTTTAATGGCAGTAGCCAGATTGAGCTCCACATGAGCTTTGGCCTTTCTAATTTTGTCCCTGCACAGCCTCCCAACATCCTTATAGTCCTTCCTAGTAACCTGCCCACTTTTCCAAAGATTATAAACCCTCTTTTCTCTCCTAAGCTCAAGCCACAATTCTCTGTTGAGCCAGGCTGGCCTTCTTCCCCACCAGCTCGTCTTTGGGCACGTGGGGACAGACCGTTCCTGTGCCATTAAGATTTCCCTCTTGAAGAGCGCCCAGCCTTCCTGGACTCCTCTGCCCTTCAGAACCGCCTCTCAAGGGATTCTACCAACCAGTGTCCTCAGCAGCACAAAGTCAGCCCTCCGGAAGTCTAATACAACAGTTTTACTGGTCCCCTTCCTGGCCTCGCCAAGAATAGTGAACTCCACCATTTCGTGGTCACTCTGCCCAAGACAGCTCCCGACAATCACATCCTCCACCAGTCCTTCTCTGTTTGTGAAGAGAAGGTCTAGCGGGGCACCACCCCTGGTAGGTTCACTAACCAGCTGCGTCAGGAAGCTATCTTCCACGCTCTCCAGAAACCTCCTAGACTGCTTTCTCTGGGCTGTGTTGTGCTTCCAGGATATATCAGGGAAGTTGAAGTCCCCCACGTGAACAAGCGCTGAAGATTTCGCAACTTCCATCAGCTGCCTGTAGAACTCCTCATCCGTCTCCTCATCCTGGTTTGGCGGTCTATAACAGACCCCGACCAGGATGCTAGCCTTGTTGTCCCTGCCGATCCTAACCCAAAGGGACTCGACCCTGTCATTCCCAGCCTCGAGTTCTACAACATCAAAAGACTCTCTAATATAGAGAACCACACCGCCACCCCTTCTGTGCTGCCTGTCCCTTCTGAAGAGCTTATAGCCAGTCATTGCAGCACTCCAGTCATGAGACTGGTCCCATCACGTCTCCGTGATGACAACCAAGTCGTAGCCTGCCTGCCGCACAATGGCTTCCAGCTCCTTCTGTTTGTTACCCATGCTGTGTGCATTGGTGTAGATGCACTTCAGCTGGGCCATTGCCTTATCCCCTGGCCTTGCTATTGTTCCCCCTGGCACAGCCCTAACAATCCTTGCTTCAGCCCCATCCTCTTTCTTACCTAGTTTAAAGCCCTATCAATGAGCCCCGCCAGCTCCTGGCCCAGGATCCTTTTTCCCCTAAAAGATAAGGACCCGTCTGCGGCCATCAGGCCGGGTGCCGAGGAAAGTGCCCCATGGTCAAAAAAAAACAAGATTTCTGCGTTGGCACCAGCCCCGGAGCCACGTGTTTAACAGGTGGGTATTCCGTGTCCTCTCTGTCCCCTCCCTGCCACCGTAGGGATGGATGAAAACACCACCTGCACTCCCGCTCCATCCACTAATCGTCCCAGTCCCCTATCTTGTTTGATAGCCTTCAGGCTTCTCTCTTCAATGTCGTCACTACCTGCCTGGACTATCAAAAGAGGATAATAGTCAGAGGGGTGAACCAGGTTGGGAAGCTTCCTGGCAATGTCCCTGACCCTGGCCCCAGGGAGGCAGCAGACTTCCCTACGGGTAGGGTCAGGCCGACAAATAGGGTCCTCTGTTCCCCTAAGAAGAGAGTCTCACACAACAATAACCCTCCTGTCTTTCTTGGTGGAGGCAGTCCTGAGGTGTAGAGTCAACCTCCTCGCCCTAGGCATCCTCCTGGGAACACTTTCTACCTTTTCCTCACCCACTGGTCTCTTGAGCTCCAGGGCATCAAACTTGTTGCGTAAGGGCACCTGGGAAGGTGGGGCCGGAAGGGGAGGGCATCGCCTGCGATGTGGAGCAGGGACCTGTTTCCATTCCTCAACTCTCAACTCCCAGATCCCCTCCCTCTGCCTGATGGCGACAGGGCAGGGGCTCCACCCCCATTTGGGGTGTCTCACCTCGATATCTCTCCTTGAGTCCCTGCAGGGAGTAGCTCCACAAGTCTATCTCCCGCTCACACTCCCTGATATCCCACAACCTCTCCACCTCCTCCTTGAGCTCCGCCACCATGAGGACTAGGTCATCCACCTGCTCACACCTCACGCACGCAGTTTCTCTGCCTCCCGCAGATGGCAGGAACAGGCTGAGACACTCCCTGCATCTGGTGACCTGAACTGCTGCATTCTTTAACGGGTAGTCGGTCTGGGTGTGTACCAACTTCCTGGAGAGCGCACCGTGCCTGGTGGAGACCATTATCACCTAGCTAACGGCTATTGTTAAGGAGGTGTTCGTATTGGCGGCGGAAGCACTCTGCCCTTCCTGCTCGCTCTGCCTGCGCGAACTGCTGCGCTAACTGCTGCACCCCACCCTTCTGACGTGCCACGCCCTGTTTGCCCGTCCTGGTCGCCGCGCTCCTGGTCGCTCGCGCTCCCTAGGGGCAGCTTTTGAACGGCCAGGGAGGGGGCGCTGCTGGCTCTGCCTACACCTCGTCAGCCTCCCTCATGACGACTGTCGGGTCCTGGCGGCTCCCTCAAGTAGGCTCGATGCCGGAAAAATTAGCCCTGCCTGGCTCGATCCCCCGCTCCGCTGCAGAACGCATCTGCCCCAGAGCCGATCGCCTCGGCAAATGACAAATTAAAGCAGAACAATCTATTTGCTGCTTCTATAGGCAGGCAGGTGTTCAGCCACTTCCAGGAAAGCCTCTCCCAGAAAAGCAGTTACCGAACATGTAATGGTTTCTTGGGTAGACAAATGCCATCACTCTGTACACCTCCCCAGATCATTTGGTATTTACCTTCACAATTTTCAATAACATCTTTTTAGACCTGTTGCCTGTTAAGTAAATGCTTATGTTCTTACAATAGGTATTTCATTTCTCAGAACATAACTCTGAAGAATCTCGTTATGATCTTTTCATACCCCACGAAGCATAATGTTCTTATTAATTCAAACAAGAAAAAGGTCTTCAATATACAGCCCTACTTTTACCTTCCCTATTTGCAAAAGAGGTGAAAAGAAATGGTATGGTGTCTATCCATGTGTCACTGTAAGTTTACCTCTGAAGAGGTAACCTTAGATGAGTGTTAAATATCAAATACCAATGCCTCTAGAAAACAGCTTGAGACTCATGAGGTGACCTTCATACGTATAAAACACAGAATCTTCTAGGTTGGAAGAGACCTCCAAGACCACCTAGCCCAACCTCTGACCTAACACTACCCAGTCCTCTACTAAACCATATCACTAAGCTCTACGTCTTTTAAAGACCTCCAAGGATGGTGACTCAACCACTTCCCTAGGCAAAATGATTAAGTGTGCTGCAGGCTGAAGAATGAACTGAACATTAGGTTCTATATGTGCTCAAAGCAAACATGCCACGAATGATCTTGCCTATGTTACAAAATAACTTATATTAAAAAGATAAATTTTTATGAAGTCTTAAGAAACAGAGAAACATATAGAAAGCAAGAGTGGATGTCTCTAAGATACCGGGACTTTTACATTGTTAGCAGTAAATTAAATTGGTTATCACGTGAAGTTGTGTGATGGAGATGTCCATGAACTGAGCTAGTGATGTCACTCTCAGTCTCAATGGAGGAACATCCACTCCACAATTATAATATAACAGACAGCCTATATTAAGTGTCAGACTCATTAAAAATATCACTGAGTGAAAACACTGAATGAAAGTAATCTGCTTGGCCCTTATTGCTCCCAAAGTTAATTCCTCCTAGTCTTGGTTGATACTGGTTGCTGGAGTACTTTTTCACTGTACAGCAATTCTCCCCTGTTCCACAGACAACGTCTTTAGTTGCTTTTGCTGTCTACCCAGCAACTTTCATAAACAGTTTGTTTTTATCTTTGGGAAAAATAACATAATTTTGTCCTGCAAAATACAGAATGCAGAATACTGTTGCGAAGCACGGCCGAAAGCATGACAGACACCAGCAGAGTCAGATCATGCTTCACCATTTTATTGCCCGAATAGCCCAACTTTTATAGTGAATTTTACAGGGGTGGACAGTGTTTCACACAAGATTATTGGTCAAAAGCACCCAGACAAACTGTTAAGAAAATAACACCACCTTTTGATTAGAAGTTAGGAAAACAACCCCCTTTGTGCTTAACGGTCACGTAGGCCTAGTCCTTGAGGCCAGCTGCTGATAACAATATTTTCTGAGTTCCTTAATTGGGTGATGTGGGAGTCATTGCCGTGGGAGCTTCTCACAGTTACTCTGGCAGCTTGGTTTGCTCAGCTACAGCAGGCCCTGAGATTTCTAAGGCCTACCCCTGGTTGCTTAAAGCAAGCTTAGATCGAACAATTATGCCAATTCCCAACAGAATACTCTACATATTCATACCTAGGACTGTTAGACAAAAGGAAAAGACAATATTTGTATCATGTAAAAGAAGAAAAGTTAAAAATCACATCCACTTACAAAGTTGCATGTAATCTATTCTAAGCATAGGTTTAAGATAGGTTTTTCCTCAGTTATCTATTTGATTGTCTCTTCTCTATTCCAGCTGTAAAATTGCTATAACCTAAACAGTTTCCTCCAGCTTCCCACAATTAACCGTGTTTTTAGATTGGAGTAGGAAATGATCATATTTATTATTCTTTCATATGAGTTTTGAAGATTCAATACTGAACTTATCAAACCCTATACATATTGTAATATCAGCTCACATGATCTCATGTCTACTATTTTATACATATGTATTCATCTGATTTTCTATGAAATTCCCCACCCCCATGAAGGTGCTGTCATCTCCAAACTGCTACTGCAGCTCCCTTCCTCTGAATTGTCATCAACAGGTAATTCTGTTTTTGTTTTAAAGAGGAAAAGGGAAAGACAGTTTGTGCAGTATATGGCACTCCTTGAGTTCTGAGAGGTGTGAATGTGTTTAGTCATGAATTTAATTCTAAAGGCAGAAAAAGAAAAAAAAAAAAAAAAAAAAAAAAAGTCCATAGAAATCTGTAGGCATAAAATGCAGTATTCTGACTCAAAATCAAATGTTATGATGCTCGTATCTTCACTCAATAACATGTATTCAGGAAACAATTTTCTTAGACTCTGCACACTTGAAAGCTAGGCAGGTGTAATATTTGTCCTCTTTCTCCTCCTTTTTCCTCTTGTTAACCTCTTTTCTAATTCAGATTCCAACCCTGAGAAGAGGGCAAAAGCAGGAAATGCTTGCCAGTTACAAAGTAACAAAGAACAGGTGGAACCCTGGAACCCTGGGTTTACTATTTCATCCTTTCTCAATATGAAGTATGATTGAATGTATGTTTAGAGACATCAGCTAAAATTAATAAAATAAAATAAAATATTAAAAAAATAAAAATAAAATAAAATAAAATAAATAAAATAAAATAAAATAAAATAAAATAAAATAAAATAAAATAAAATAAAATAAAATAAAATAAAATAAAATAAAATAAAATAAAATAAAATAATGCTGTTTTCATTCTGTAGCTTTGTGTAGTACTTCAGCATTTGAATATAATAATTTTACTATGTAAGGCAAAAATATGTATTCTGACTGACATCTGAAAAACAAATATTCTAAAGGTAAAAAGAAAGATCAAGTGGCAAAAACAAGCTAAGGATGCAAGCATAGAAGAGACATACTGATGTTATTTTGGGGAAATTAGAAGAGTGAGAACACTAACATTGCTAACAGATTTATATCAAACTTGAGCTACAGTTTATGTTTGAGATTGTAGTCTTAATGCTTTTTGAAAATATCTAAATCTAATCTGCAATTTTGCCAAGATATTGATGTGCATGTATCTATCATCTGATAGTGTCATTTAAAAGCTGAGTAATCCTTAAGATATTTTACTGCTACCATACCAAAGAGATCTAGCAATCAAATTTCTGTCCCTTTCAAGAAATGTCCTCTCCAGTAGGACTAAGAGAACTATTCTGATAAAGAAATAGAAATTTTTAACAGGTACAAAATCAAGCAGAATAAATGTCCAGATGTTTAAGCCCTGAGGAAACATGAATTCAAAGCAGAGTAGGGAAGAATAGTTATTAATGTAATAATCACTATTACGTTGTGTAATGAGAGAATATATAATGTATGAAAAGGGAGGAAGGGAGGGAGGTAGGGAGGGAGGGAAAGAAGGGAGGGAGGGAGGGAAAGAAGGGAGGGAGGGACAGAGGGAGGGAGGGAGGGAGGGAGGGAAAGAAGGAAGGAAGGAAGGAAGGAAGGAAGGAAGGAAGGAAGGAAGGAAGGAAGGAAGGAAGGAAGGAAGGAAGGAAGGAAGGAAGGAAGGAAGGAAGGAAGGAAGGAAGGAAGGAAGGAAGGAAGGAAGGAAGGAAGGAAGGAAGGAAGGAAGGAAGGAAGGAAGCCATCCTGGGCTGCATCAAAAGAAGCATGGCCAGCAGGTTGAGAGAGGTGATTCTCCCCTTTTACTCTGCTCTTATGAGATCCCACAAAGAGTACTGCATTCAGTTGTGGGACCCTAGCACAAGAAGAATATGGACATATTAGAACAACTCCAGAGGAGGGCCACGAAGATGATCAAAGAGCTAGAGCACCTCTGTTATGAAGAATGTTTGAGGGAGTTGGGGCTGTTCAGCCTGGAGAAGAGAAGGCTGTAGGGAGACCTCATTGCAGTCTTCCAGTACCTAAAGGGGCTCACAGAAAAGCTGGAGAGGGACTCTTTGTCAGGTAGTGAAGTGATCGGGCAAGAAGTAATGGTTTTAAACTAAAAGAGAGGAGATTTAGATTAGATATTTGGAATAAATTCTTCACTCTGTGGGTGTTGAGGCATTAGAACAGGCTGCCCAGAGAAGTTGTGGGTGCCCCAGCAATGAAAGTATTCAAGACCAGGCTGGATGGAGATTTGAGCTACCTGGTCTAGTGGAATGTGTCCCTGCCCATGGTCAAGGAATAGTAATTAAATGATCTTTGATCTTTAAGGATTTTTGGGTCATTCCAACCCAAACCATTCTATGATTCAGTGATCCAGTGAGTCTATGATTCTACGAATTTATGCTTCTGTGATTCTATGATTTCGTGATCTTATGATCCTATAAAACAAACAAAAAATAAAACTTATAAAGAAAGGTGACTAAGAACTTAGGCTTCAGTTCCCTAACTTACTCTGTTTTAAGTACTCAGCTGTTTTATTACAATACAGAGGAATACTGACAGAAGACTAAAATTATTTAGAAGAAATGCATAGGTTACTTTTTCTTCTCCAGACTTCCTTTCACATCAGTGAAAGGGTATGAGATCCTGAGAGGCAGTATAAATATTTGTTTTAAATATTGAGAAGGAAGAAAATGATGGATGAGCATTTAGGAAATATTAATGGAATCTGGTTTCATAATCTAAAAATATGGCCTACTGACTTGGTTCTTCTGATGGTTCATATTTGCTTATCTCCATTTAGAATTATGACATCAACATCTCCACAATTTCTGAGAAGCAGTTTATGCATTTATACTCCAATGTTTATGAGTCCATAAAAATGAACAGGATTTTCATCAATATTACTTTCACTTTATTTGATTCCATTACTTCAGCAACACCTTACGATTTCACAGCTTAACAAGTTGAGCAGTAAATATGATACAGCAAGTGACATGATAACATCCATTTGCAGTTGTAGGTCTGAATGAGCTTATTCTGTACACTTTTCCAGCGTTCTTTACCAGTAAAATAGAAAACTTTAAATGAATGACTTACCAAGGATATTTTCATTTTAAAGGTAAACTTAGTTGTTTTTTTATTATTACTATAATTACTTTATTTCTATTTTTTTTTATGATGATGATGATGATTAGAAATTCTTTGCAATGGCTACCTAATTAAAGAAGTGAAGATAGCATCAAACTGCTCTAAAATGCTGTGAATGTCAAAACCATGTTCTCATTTTTAAATCCATTTTTCTATAATTCTTCTGTACAAAGTCATTTACTTCACTCATTCTGTGACTTGGAGAACAGCAAATAATTCCCATAGATCCAAAAATCAAAACAGGAAATGTAAGATGGCCAGCTGGATGACAATTTACATTTTTATAGGTTCTTACATACCAAATATAGTCAGTACACACTTCTACTATTCAAGTGTCATATTCCTTCAGTCTTCAAAGTAGGTAAAAGCAGAAAATTATTCTCAGTAAAAATGTCTGCATATTTGTGGTCTTAGAAGGACTTTCCATGTATTCCTGTATTCCTTCACTTATCATCTGCAAAAATAATTCATTCCTTTCCAGTTCCTATACTATGGAAGTGTTGATGGAGGAGAGAGGGGTGTAAAGGAAAAAATACTTGGGTATAGGCAGTTATTTTATGCATGGGTGAAGGATAAAGGGATTGCAGATTTGGGGGAAAGTGCGCTGCTTGCTATTCAGCTACTTAATTTCAAGCCAATTGTAAATTAACAGTCTTCATATAGAACAATGAGATATAAAATCACCAAAACTATGCAACAATTGACTTTTCTTCTTGCTAATCTGTCTGACACTTACGTTTTTCTTTTGTTTGTTTGTTTTTCTCTTTTCCCTTGTTTTCTTCAAGCTCACAGATTCATTCAACACCAGTAGCAAAAATTTATCAGACTGTCTAGTCCCTCACTCTTACAAGGTGAAATTGTTTCTTACTGTATATTTACCAGTGCATTGTCCCAACAGACGTATAGTCTAGTCTCATTTTAAATATCCTGAGGGAAGTTTTTCCACGGACTAATAGATCTCACTGTCAGGAAGATTTTATGTGAAATTCAGATTGAGTTTTGCCTTTCTTAATCTCATCCCATTACTCAAGAGTGAAGCACCCTAAACTAATGTAAATATTTCTTTTTCAGCAGTTAAACCCCTGCAGGAGCTGTGGGCTGTCATCATGTTTCTTTATTAGTTATTACTCACACCCACTATAGAGGTAGCCTTGAAGTCTGACATTTTATTATAGGAGAAGATATTAAAAGTACCAGCCAAGGTTCCATTCCAACTGCAGACAGCGTCTAGTGTTAGCCACACTGGCAGTAAGTACTCTTGGAGTACACATCCAACTTTCATCTCTTATTGCAATCCTGCAGAATGCATTTCTTCAATTTTCCTTTCAGATTCTATTATTGTTACTATTTTTCATTCTTATATATATATATGTATATATGTATATATTATGCACAGTGAGAAATGAGATAAAAAGCCAAATGACACAGCTATTGCTTCAAAAATATAAAAAGATAATTGTCATATGAAAGAATTTACAGACTTAAAGACTATTTACTGTAAAAATTATATGCTAAAGTAGTGTAATATAAGCTGACAAATAACTCCCAGCTTCCCCTCTTAACACATTAACTCCTTTTCAGTTTCCTAGGTGAAGTGGAAATTAACAAGTTGGGAAAGAGACCAAGTCTGGAAAGAATAGCCATGTGCTTAGGAGTGCCTGTAGAACTGGTGACCATGATCAATAATATTGTCCTTAGCTTTTGTAGTGTGGTACACATATCAAAAAACATTAACAGATTAATAAAACAAGCTCTGGAAGCAAGAAGGAGAATACTGATTTTAAGGTAATAAAAATGCAGAAGAAATTTCAATTGATGACAGGCTCAGGAAATTGAGTGTCATTTTTCTTAGGGATTGATGGATAGTTTCCAATTGGGAGTACCAAACAAGGGGTAGTCAGGATAATCAGATAGTAGTGATGAAGAGTGAGATAAAGACTGTTTTGGATAAAACGAGAATCTGGGAATGATTAACTCTAACTTAGAAAGGTAAGAGCCCCATTGACGTTGACAAAGGCATCCTTGAGGAAATTAACCAGGATCTGTAAAGGGAACTTCTGTAAGTTTTAGCTGATGATATACCTGACAATTGGAGAAAGCATTTCTCCTTTCCATTAAAAAAAAAAAAATTGTTGATTTGGTTTTGCTTACATGGCCCAAATCTTTGATTATCTTTTTCTCTGGACAACACTTTACAGGTTCATGTCTACTTCCAATACATATCTGCTTTCCAATATGACAGTTAGGTGCCTTTAAAAATGGTTGTTTTCCTTTTTTTTTTTTTTTAAGCACTTGCAGATTGATTTCTTCAGAAATATTAAAAAACTTTTTTTTGTTTGTTTTTCATAGATAAATCTCTTTCACTACATATTTCTAATCATTCTGTAGCATTTGGTTTCCAACGGATACTAGTAAGGCCTTCTACTTTAATATCATTTCTGATTGTCATCAAGATGTTGTGCACCCTCTCATTGAGATCATCCAAAAAAATATTGGAGACAACTAACTGTTACATCATTCCAACAGACTTCTCTAAATTTGTTGCTATTTATTATATATATATATATATATATATATATATATATATATATATATATATTCAGTATTTTAGTATGTAGTAGTCAACTTAGTCAACTTAAATTTGATTCTTAAGGCTCTGTATATGCATTACATTCATTATGGGTATGTCTGGGTGTGCACTTCTTTTTGTGTGTGTTTTCGTACAACCTTTGGTTCCCTTTCCTCTTTGCAAAGTTACAAGTGTAAACTCACATCGCAGATTAAGGCATTTTTATTTACGTAATAGGGAGTAGACTGTGACCAATGCACTTGTAGCTTCAGCTGTTGGGAGAAAAAATGATTGCTGAGTAACTGTAATGAGACACCAAGCTCATTATCCTGTGTGGCTGCAAGTACATGGCTGCCCTTTCAGACAGGTTGCCCTGTTTTTCAGCTAACCTATAACCTGACTCTATCTTTATTTGAATTTGAAGAGTCAAAATGCAACTCCTTATTTCATTTTCTCTGGGGCTTTTCAGCATCTCTGCAGAATATATATATATGACACATATAGAAGGATGGAGAGGATGAAACAGAGAGAGAGAGGAAGGAAATCTTTTTGGTAACATTTAAAGTTACACTGGAGTAAACTAGAAAATAAATATCAGAATTTACTTAATCATATTTAAATATTGCATAGACGGGAGAATTGTTTAGTTACACTAGGAATAGCTGAGAGATTTACTGGGGTAAACAGAAGCTTTAAAAATAAATAAATAAATAAATAAATAAATAAGTCTTATAATTTTATCATCAGACTGAAACAATCCTGATACACCTTCCTTTCACATTAATATTAATTCAAACATGATGCCAACCCTATATAATCAGGTGGCTTTAAGACTGGAGTTGATTCATATACCACTAACTCAGTCGGTGGGCAAAGACATTTAAATTATTTTCTTGAGCTTACTGTGATCCTATTATTTTAGTTTTGTTCTTCAATGTTTCACTATTTTCCTTTAGAATAGAAGATGTAGATGTGCTTTTAGACCATATGGTGCTGCTATGCTTCCTCTTTTTCTCATCGATTTCTTGCATGCTAGTTTTTTTGTTGTTGTTGTTTTTTTGTTAGTTTGTCAGAAAGAAACATTAATAGTTTGGGTTTATAATTGAAGGAATAAACTTTATGTGAACTCCATAGCCTAAATCTTAAGAGAAGCTGGTTTCTCTACTCTTTGTATTGATGAACTCTACTGGTATAAAGTTTCTACTCAGAATACTAGTGGCACTTTGCAAGTCGTTACTATCTGTTATCCAAACTCAGAATGATATATCAGGAGGATATGAACTATAAAAAGAAGCCTTCTTCCATTCCTTTTCTCTGGAAGATGATGTGAAGTTCAAGAGTAAATCTGAATAAATTTTCCTAAGACCATACCTTTTCTCCTGAAGTAGAGATCCCTATTGCCCACACCTGGGTTTTGTACTGAAACTTATAGGCAGATCCTCATTAGGATTTATTCATTCACAGTTATCATTTTGCAGCTATACCTAAGACCAACGATTCTAATGAGTGAGAAGAAACAGAGGAAAAAGTAAATACTCGGGAAACATCCACATTTCTGTGACTTCATCAGAGTTGCAAAGATTGGACAGAGAGTCATCTCAAAATGTCAAGAAATATGCACAGAGATGCAAAACATCTAGCACTTCTGTGTACCAAAGCCACTCCATCCTTGTAGCTTTTCTCAGCATTTCTCTGTTCCTTCTATTTCAGGAAGAAAAAAAAAAAAAATGTTATTAACCCCATCCGTCAGAAATTGTTTATTCAACGTACAAGCATCTTAAGGGAACCTATTTTACAAAAGAGGTATCAACTGGATGCAAAGATGTTCTATGCTATTCATATTGAGGAAATAAGCAGGAAGGTAAGAAAGGAAATATTTTAGAATTTTGTCACTAATTTCACTGAGAAAAAAATAAGAATAATAAGCATGCCTTGTCAGATATAATTATTAGTCTTGACCTGTAAAGCTGTTTAAGAATTATAGCCAACTGCCTGTATAACTAACAACTTTAGACTGGCATATACTCCATGTTCTATGGTGCTATCAGTGGCAAAAGGACAGCAGGTAGAATATTTTGATTCCATAACATCTCCTATGTAATAAAAATATAAACATGAAAATAAAATTACATAACTATATGAATCTTTGGCATGACTCAGTAAGCTGCTCCAGAAAAATTCACTTAGTCAGTAGACATCAGTGTTTACTGTTCAGAGGCTTCAGAGGCTTACTGTTCATTCCAGTCCTATCCATTCAAAATAAGCAGTCCACTTCCTTCCAAATTTTTAATTGAAATAAGTAAGTCTGCTCCTGAAAATAATACAACATAAATAAGACACCCCTAAGATTTGGCCTATCTTGTTATCTTGATCTGGTTTTGCCATCCACAACAGACTCCCCAGCACTTAAATAATAAACTGGAATAGCATTCTGTAGAGAGATATTACATAACAGCATTGAATAAACATTTATAAACATAACAGCATTGAATATATATAATATACATTTTGTAAACGTAAGTTTATTAATGTAAATGTATAAATATGTATTATTGTAAAGACTAAAAAATGCATATAGATAAAACACAAATATATAATTCAGTAGTTTGTTTTGCATAGTAAACAGTCAAAAATACATGAAATACAATATCCAAGAATGAAATGGGATTAATAACTCCAAACACAAAAATGATTTCATCAATTCTTCTCCTTACCACTGCTCATGTATGCTGAATCATATTGAATGGAAGTCGTTGTCCATATCTTTTTACTTTAATGTCACACATTCCCACCATTCACTCATTAATTATACTAATAAAAAGGGGATGCAAAGTTATTTATTTACTTCCCATATGAAATGTGTGAACATATATTAACATTGTATACTGTATACCAAATTAAGAATCTGAAAATGTTGGCATTGTAAACATCAAATAATTGACATTGAAAAACAAAAATTCTCAAAGGTACTTTGAGAATTTTTAGATTTAAAAGACAGGGAGAAAATATTTCCAAAATTAGAGTATGATTCTTCTCTTATTTACAACACAGCAAATCAAGAAAAAATCTTGTCAATTGTGCCACAAAAGTTATAATCAGTGTGAAATTAGATCAGTGTAGCCAAAACAAGGTTTTTGGCAGAAATTCAGGGAAAAGGTAGTGCAATGCCAGCAGTGTCTTTTTTTTTTTTTTTTTTTTCCTGTCATTAAACACACTTTTTGCAAACAGTACAGTTGGTCTTAAACTTTTCTTCTTAAAAATACTCAATTTTCCTTTTAGAAATGTAAATGGAAAAATGTGGAGCACTTATTAAAAGCAGCTCTTAATTAGAAAATGTTAGGGGATGCAATTTCAGAACAGCAGTTTTAAGCTCAGACATATGCTTCCACCACAGGAGCTATCCCAGTGTCTGTAACACATGAAGAAAATTCATTACTTAGCATCCTAAAGGTTTCATTGTTTTTCTCTGATAAAAATTTACAATTTTTAAAGCCCAGAACTTTGCTAAGTGTTGCTTTTCTGTGCAATAATAGACCTGTGTGTGTGTGCTTCTATATTTCCATGATATATATTGATATACAAGTATATTTTAAACTAAATTATTTCCATTTCTCAGAGGAGCAGAAATACCAGCCTTTCATATTTAGGATGTAGTCATTTGTGCTTCACTTCTGGCACTAGATAACAATGCTGACATGGCTGTTTTAATTAATTTGCTTGGTTTTGTTTTCATTTTTTTCATTTCATCATTTTTTCCACCCTTGATTTTATTGGTCTCTATTTTTTTTTTTTTTTAAAGTGCATTATTTCTGGTTTTGGTAATTTTTAACACTTCTTTCTCATAACTTTGTAATTTCTCCTACTGCTGTTTTTCCTTCTTCTTCTGTGACCTTGCTTCTCAGCTGTTCTCCACTTCTGCCAGAAAGTGACAGACTTCACCTCTTTCACCTTCTTCTACTTACATGCCAGTTCTTTTCAGTGATAATTAATCTTTTGCTCATTTTCCAGTGCTTTCCACGTTCTTTTTTGACCACAGAGAATCTCAACTAGGGAAAAAAAAAAAAAAAAAAAAGTGAAGAATAATGGCATTTTGCCCAGTTTTGAACTCTCTTTTTTTTGTCTTCCTTGGAGATCTGGGAGAAAGGAAAGATACTATGAAGTTGCTGTTCCTCTTATTTTCCCTGTAATTCAGTATTCATGCTAAAACTGTACTGCTTGATGGAATGGAATTGGTTAAGCCCTTCTCAGAAAACAGTCTGTTAGGGAGAGATTCCACTCGTATTTCATCCTGTGCTTAATGCAGTTCTGACAACCATATTCTCTTCTTCATTGGAAGTTTTGCCCAGAAAACAACAACTACAACAACAATGAAACAAAGAAACTACAACAACAAAAGATAGAAAGTATTAAGTAAGAAGAGTCCTCAGCTCTGGAAGTATGTCAGTCTTTGTGAGTTTCTTTTCTGTGCCTTCATGAATATTGATAATGTGTAATTATTCTTTTTGTTGAAGTGAAGCACAGCAGTGCTGTGTTATATTTTCCTATTTGCATTAACATGAATTTGTTTGTATTATAATTTGATACAAAGACATATAATTTACTATTTCAGTGGAGGAAAAAAATATCTTGTTTTGGATATGTTTCTAGACAAAACAAAACATACAAATTTTTGATCTGCGCATCTGACATTTTAGGGATGAATATGAAGACTGAGAAAGAATCCATAATTCGTGGAAATTACGAAGCTAAACAATAAAACAATAAAAACAATGTCTGATAAATCTAACAAACTCACAAATTGAAACATTTTCATTTCTGTAAGTCAGTTTCTCATTCCTTCAGTCTTCAATAGCCCTGAGTGAGTACAGTTCATTTTTCCTGGTTTCATCATATTAATTTCTCATCCTTACAACATATAAGAATATAAAAGTAATTCAAGACATCATTCTAAAGTAAGTTATTAAAAAAAAGTGTGTTATGAAAAATTTCAATTTAAATGATCCAAGTTGTTCAGTTCCCTTCTCTAGCACACTTTAAATCTGTCACCATTTGCTGCTATCACTAGAGTATATCCCATGTCTTCTAAAACATTATCACTACCTGTCAAAACTGGCATAAAATATCTTGCAAGGTTTTTACATTGATTTTAAGGAATTAAAAGCAGTAGACATTTAATTTATTCATAAATTATCTGCAGAAAAATATACAATTTCTAGAAACTCCAGAATGCTTCCTGAGTTGTTCTGTGGATGGACATCTGAAATTCTGGAGTGTCATCAAGATAAAAGATGTTTATCCTATCCACCATAAAAAATAAAAAATAAATAAAAATAATATATATATTAAAAAAAAAAAAAAAAAAAACCACTAAACTAAACTAAACTACACCTTAGGTAAGTAAGCGTACTCTGGAGTATGCTAAAATCAGGCGATTAAGACAGACTGAATCTTAATGATTATTGGTAATGACAAGTCTAATAAGTCTAATTCAGGTTTGAAAGGTTTTTCAATCCTTTGAAATAAAAAAATTGTAATTTACCTGGAATTTTGTTTTCCTAGTGACTAATCTGAATATGTGTTATTTCCCTCTTTGAATATGAGGGGGAAAGACCAAAATTTTGCACTGCCTAAGGTGCCAGGAGCAAATTTCTTGGATGAGTACATTATTATAATGTATTGCAATTTCATTGCAGTTGCTTTGCATTGCAATTTCTCAGTATTTGACCACCGCAGAGCAAAATGAGACAATAATTCACTATAGAGCCTGAGGAAGATATGATCACAATTCAGAGAATAATCTTCACCACAGATGCACCACAGAGCTGCTACTATGAATAGCCCAGCGGAAAAGATGATGTTTGGACAAACCCAGGAATTAACTGTGTCCACCTTAAAAGGTTATTCCTTCAAGTCAATTCTATAGTTTTGTTTCTTCTAAACTTACGTTGTGTTGAATATACTAGTATTAATTTCAAAGACAGAAGCACAGTAAGAGAATAAAGAATAGTTACCTTACACTTTTACAGTCTATTTGTATAATGAATCTTACTTACAGTGTTACTGACAATAATCCATAAAAAACATGACCTCTTCAAAAAACACAGATTAAAAACTACTCAGGACAATCAGTAATATTAACTGATTCACACCAAACATGGCCATTTTGCACCTCCTGTGGTTTCTGATTAAATTTATTCTTTAGTCACAATTTTTTTTTGTTGCTCCTTACTTTCATAGATCAGACACTGAAGAAGAGTTGCACTGAAGAAGAGTTGCATCAGCAAACATCTGCTGAGTGGACGATTAGTGAAAGTTGACCCCAGATCTTACTCCAATGCACCTGTGTAATCAGGAGCCATAATCACTGTTGATTTTGTTGAGTACTTTGTATTGTTCTTGTACTAAGATTTTATTTTGTCTTATTCCACCCAACTGAAGAAAGAGATTGTACGTCACAGCTAAATCTGACTGTTAGAGAGAAGCACCTTTTTGCTTACAGGGCAGGTAGGGGAATTATCTTCTGCCTCTGTTGAATCTTCAAGCAAAAGAGGAGACAGCACAGCTAAAAACATCAGCAACTACAGCTCATGTATTACCTATGTGATTCAAAAAATGTTTGTTTTCTTGTTTGTTTTAAACATTGACAAGTCACCTGATGACCACAAAAGAGTAAGAACAGTTTACAGAGTACTACATATCCTGCCCATACCAGAAGTGTTTGTTATTATTTATAAGGCCAGAATGGTCTCACCAGCACACTCAATTATTGGATTGAACTGGGGTGACCACGATGCTCCTTCAGAGTTTGTTTTCTGACTTTCTGAAAGACTGAATACTAGTTGTACTGACAGGTTGGCTTATGACCAGCTGCTCTCAGACTTGTCCTGAGATAAGCACTATGTCTATACAGAACAGTGAAAAAATGTGTTTTGTTTTGTTTTGAAAGAACTCCCCTTGTGAAAATTAGTTTTCACTAGTTGGTGCTGTAAAAGAATGAAAAAGAAGCTGCATTTTCATAGATTCATTTGCATTTCATAGATTCAATGCATTTTCATGTATTCTTAAATAGAAATGTTACCTACTTTTTGCATATCTGTACATCCAAAAATTCTGTCTCCTTTCCTTCTATGAAGGACATCCTAATGGCTGCAGGAACCTTCACTGCATATTTTCAGTTCCTCCACATAAT
The DNA here is from genome assembly GCF_963932015.1 of Anas acuta. Taxonomy (NCBI): domain Eukaryota; kingdom Metazoa; phylum Chordata; class Aves; order Anseriformes; family Anatidae; genus Anas; species Anas acuta. Next base: position 52,768,120 of record NC_089017.1, on the reverse strand, counting down.
AATTTCTCACTTTGCAAGTTTATATTCATCATCTCTCAAAAGCATATGAGGTTTTGCTCTGTTTTGAATGCCACAGTGTCAGAGACATCAATCAAAAATGATAGCATCGATCATGTAGCTGCAGAGCAGTTGGATGACATCTGCCATAATGCCTTACAATGTTACTATAATATATGAGAATTTTGATATTCATTTGCTTGATAACAATTAATCATGATATGTCTTAATGCATCATGTTTTTAAAGGCAAGATATAGAGCTAATAAATAGGTTAGCTTCTATTCTTCATTCAGCTGAAGTCAGTGGAGATATTCTGAATTCAAAATGTTGTAAGAAAGAAGATAAATCAGATTACTCCAAATCCCAATCTGTTTTACAAATGCAATGGATTTCATCTGGATATATTATTTTTCATATATTGCTGTTAACCATGCCAATATTACAATTAAACCCCAAATTCCATAAAGACTAGTTTTTAGTAGAAAAAAAAAAGAAAAGTTAGTTGGAAAACTAAATGCAAAGACTGAGGCTTTGTCTTAGCATAAACTCGGCTACTAGGTTATTTATATTAGTTGAATAGATTCTATATTTCACAAAATATAAGTTTATTAAATTAATTGCCACAAAATATTTTTAAGGATCAGATTTCTAACGTTCCCACATAAAATTAAGTATTAAAATGGGTAAAAAAAAAAAAAAAAGTATGCTGTATTTACATGCCTTACTAAAAATAATAACAAAAAAATATCTTCAAGAGCTATAAAACTTTTGTGCTTTCAGAATTACAGACATGCCTATGGTGTCTGTATGGCATGAAATTGCCACAATATAGGCTTATGTGTTGTTTCAAAAACCAAGCCAATTTGCATGACATTTGACAGTAGCATGATTTTTTTTTTCTTTTCATGTCAGAGCTAGTTAGTCCCGCTGTTAACTAATTAAATTGTATTCATAGCTATGTCAGGCATTGTCTTTACTCCTTTAACTATCTTAAATGGATTTTGCTCACTACTGGTCACATTTCTGGTTATTATCAAAAATAACATACTAGATTAAATGGATTGAAATATATGAAATTAGAATAATTTCAATGTAAAGTCTATTTTACTATGAAATACTATGAATAGAAAACAATATATACAGAAAGAACAGCAACTTCAACGACAGTGATAACAATGCAAATAATAACAGTCTCAAGTTGAAAGAAATGAATGTAAAGAAAAATGGTAGATAGTGGCTAGCAATTTTTTCAGGTTTTGCTGGCAACGTCAGAGGCCAGATGCTAAGCACTGGAAAATATTTATTCCAACAGCAGCATCTGGTACTTTGGCAGATTTCATAAGCAATTTTGTTTTACAGTTTTAAAGCTGCTTCTGGGTCTATTACATGGTTAATCTGATGGGCTGACTTGTCCTCCTGGATGCCATATGCCAGCAGCTAGAGATGCAGTGAACTGTTTGCCCATTATACTTGCATTAAAAAAGCCAGCCTAAAAAATCTGTTGAAAGTGGTGCACTTTACTACTTCTCACCAATTTAGCTCATGACAATGAGTGACTTGCCTTAAGAGTGCCAAAGAGCGACCAGGAAATTGAAAAAAGCATCAAGTGCCAAGGTTGACTGAGACAATATGAACCAGATACTATTTTGAATAAGGTCACTGGATATGTAGTGGATTCTGAAAGTGTTGGTTTGTTGTTGTTGTTATTATTACTTTGTTTTGTTTGTTTTTCCTTCTGTATTCATGGCGGTAGTTTAGGCAGAGAAGAAACTGTATTAAAGGCAACATGAGTAAATAAGATTTCTGCATGTCTTTTTAGAGTAATTCTGGGGAGTAAGTGTGGATGTAACTAACAGTGAATTGAATGGTGAATTGTTTAAAGTCAGAACACAAGTTATAAAAGCAAACAAAAGGCATGCAAAAATATCGTTCACAGGTGTGAAACACATGATTTCACCTGCAGCCTATGAATCTGTGAGTACTCTGCCTTCCAGTAGAGGTGGCCAATTGGCATCTAGGCGTTCCAAAAAGTGGAAAGCAAAATAAACTCATAAAGACTGCATATTACTGGATTTTCAACTTCAAGAATAAACTTATTTACCAGCCCAAGAACATCAAACTTGAATGCCAGACAAATGTAAAAATTTATATCTCAGATAACCCAGATAAGTGAAATAAGTCGTGTGAAATAAGAGAGAATACGAGATGAGGTGGAGTTCAGGCTTTTCTTTTATATGTATATATTTTCACAGGTAGAAATAATCATTCTTTGGCAACATCATCAGTTTTTTAAAATATAATTTCTTGAAAAGAGTGAGCTCATACAGTGCAAATTACCCATGAATTATACTGTTCCCTCTGCAACTGAAACCTTCTAAGAGTCAATGAAATTGCAAGGTGAAACTCCCAAATAGAAAGAACAATAATGAAGGTATTACTGCCTTATTCTGTGTCTAGTAATCTTCGGAGCACTTTTTGCCATTATAGGAATAGACATTAGATGAAGGTCAGTTAATATTTTCAAAAATATGTTTGAAAATGTCTGAATATGTCAAATACATCTGGCATACATCAGAGAAAAATAGAGAGAAAGAAAGATTTTAACACCTTGAAGGAGCCAATTATCCTGAAAAGCTGTGGAATTAGTTCCATTGCTATTGAAACCAAAAGGAAATTAAAATTTCTAGATTGGGCCAATAATAGAACAAATTTTATATTCTATGCAGTCTTAATTTAGTACATCTTTCACATCAGGAGAGGACATATTTTCCTCAATTGAGTTAAAGCTGAGGTTCTGATCCCACTTGTTTCAAAATGATTTTTCACAAGAAATTGATTTTCATCACACTGTGTCTTGTACAAGATTTCTGAAAAGAAACTGTAGTGCTAGCTGCCTATTCCTCATAACTATAGACTATTAAGGGTCTACCTATTCATTACTGAGCAGAAGGCACTGCAGCATGTCACTGAAATTGTTCTCAGCTGTATTCAGATTATCAGACTATTCACAACCACATGTTCCATTACACTGGACATTTCCCACTACAAAGCTTTACAGTTATATTAACTTAAAGCATTCAAGATAATAATTTTAGATAATGGGCCAAGCAGTAGTAATGAGCTACGAAGCTATCTTTCACTGACTGAAAGTTGACAATTATTCATTTAAAATAAAATTATATATCTTAAAATAAAAATAAAAATAAAAATAATAAAATTATATACATATAAAAATAAAATAAAATAAAATAAAAAAATAAAATAAAATAAATAAAATAAAATAAAATAAAATAAAATAAAATAAAATAAAATAAAATAAAATAAAATAAAATAAAATAAAATAAAATAAAATAAAATAAAATAAAATAAAATAAAATAAAATAACCAGTTAGGTTTTTGACTAACAGAAGTTATGTTATATGTACTGTTTTCTACCATCTTCATGTTGCATGAAGCCCATGCTTGAAACAGTGAAAACCGTACTTCCTATGGGTAGGGCTCTGAGGTCCTCACTGATTGTTCACTAGCACTGAATAATAAACTAAGTTCATGTTGCAGTTTCTCGCTCAGTGGAACCACAAATTTGAGGCTCCTTGCCACCTAAGTTTCAGTTTTCACAGAAATTTAGTATCGTGTTTTTTGTTGTTGTTGTTGTTTTTGGATTATCTTTGGCAAATTTTGTTAAAAATTAACCAATAAAACCAAGAGCAAAAATGCTCAAACATAAAAGCGAATTTTTTTATATATATATTTTTTTCCCTCAGAGATGTGTCATAAAAGAATTGTGTCAACAATTCTTTTGTCAACATTGTTGACAAAATTGTTGTCAACAAATTGTTGTGTCAACAATTCTTTTAGGGTGTGTTAATGAGATAAGAGATATTTTCAGCCACATTTTGACTTAGGTTACTAAATAACATAATTCATGGTGAATAACAAACATTTGCCAGTGTGTAGATCTTCCTAAAGAGGTGTGTGAAATCATGAGAAAAACTAATTTCCTCTCAGTACCACAAAATGTTATCATTGGATTAATAAAACAGTGAATTAGAAATCATAATTCCTCATTAGTAATCCTAGTTTTGTATAAATACTGCCATATATTACATTGTGTAACCTTGAGTATGTCATTCTTCTGTGCTGTATCTCATAGCCTGTCTTTTGCTTAGGCTGTATAGTAGACCATAATGGCAGTCATCAGTATATTGATTGTTCAATTACTCATTGTGATGCTTTTAGCCAGCTGGGCAGCCAAACTCCACCACAAGAGCTCTCTCACTCCCCCTTCTCAAAGGGAAAGGAGGAGAAAATATTATGAAAAGGGTTAAACAGCTGAGGTAAGGACAGTGAGATCACTCAAAAATCATTGTCAGGGGTAAAACAGATTCAGCATTTGGAGATTAGTATTACCTACTACTAAAACGCTAGAGCGGTGAGAAACAAAGAAAATTAAGAACACCTCCTCACCCAACCTCTTCCACCTCCTCCCCCCAGTAGCACAGGGGAACAGGGAATGGGGGCTGCGGTCAGTCCCTTCATCTCTGCCACTCTTTCACGGTCACTCCCTGACCCTGCTCCCTGTGGGGTCCCTCCCACGGGATGCTGTCTTTCCCCAGCTGAGCTTGTTGGGGCTGCCCACAGGCAGCAGCTCTTCAAGCACTGCTCCCACACGGCTCCATACCACGGGGTCCATCCATCCCCCAGGAGCAAACTGCTCCAGCACAGGTCCCTCACGGATGGGGGCAGCTCCCCCCAGACCCCCTGCTCCTGTGTGGGCTCCACTCCACGGGCTGCAGCTCCGGCCCGGGGCCTGCTCCTGTGGGGGCTCTCCATAGGCCGCAGCCTCCTCCAGGCCACATCCACCTGCTCCACCGGGGGCTCCTCCACCCATGGGGGGGCTGCAGCATGGAGATCTGCTCCATGTGGGACTCATGGGCTGCAGAGGGACAGCCTGTTCCACCAGGGGCCTCTCCATGTGCATGCTACAGGGGAACTGCTGCTGCCTGCCTGCAGCACCTCCTGCCCTCCTGCTGCACTCACCTGGGGGCAGCAGGTCTGCTGCTCACTCCTCACTCTCCCAGCTCCTATTGTGCAGCAGTGTGTTTTTTCTTTCTTAAATCTGCTCTCACAGAGGCACAAACAACTTTGCTTATTGGCTCGGTTCTGGGGAGGGGCAAGTCCCTTTGGAGTCAGATGAAACTGGCTCTTATCTGACATGGGGCAGCTGCTGAACTTTTCTCACAGAGGCCACCCTTGCAGCCCTCCACTACCAAAACCTTGCGGCATAAACCCAATACACTCATGCAACAGAGTCCTATGTTTTGCTACAGTTAATTAATGAAATAATAAAATAATAATTAATGAAATAATAAAATAGAATTAGAAACTTGTTACTTTTTATTTTTACAATATTTTCCAATTTGCAGTTAAAAATAAAATAAAATAAAATAAAATAAAATAAAATAAAATAAAATAAAATAAAATAAAATAAAATAAAATAAAATAAAATAAAATAAAATAAAATAAAATAAAATAAAATAAATGAATTTAGTCAGCTTAATGTGATCCAGCAGTATGCTCAGGTGGCCAAGAAGGCCAACAGCATCCTGGCTTGTATAAGAAGCGGTGTGGCCAGCAGGGCTAGGGAGGTGATTGTACCCCTGTACTCAGCTCTGGTGAGGCCACACCTCGAGTACTGTGTTCAGTTTTGGACCCCTCGCTACAAGAAGGACATCGAGGTGCTTGAGTGGGTCCAGAGAAGGGCGACGAAGCTGGTGAGGGGTCTGGGGAACAAGTCCTATGAGGAGCGGCTGAGGGAGCTGGGCTTGTTCAGCCTGGAGAAAAGGAGGCTCAGGGGCGACCTTGTCACTCTTTATAAGTACCTTAAAGGAGACAGTAGCAAGGTGAGGGTTGGTCTGTTGTCCCACATGCCTGGTGACAGGATGAGGGGGAATGGGCTAAAGTTGCACCAGGGGAGTTTTAGGTTGGATGTTTGGAAGAACTTCTTTACCGAAAGGGTTGTGAGGCATTGGAACGGGCTGCCCAGGGAGGTGGTGGAGTCACCATCCCTGGAGGTCTTTAAAAGAGGTTTAGATGTAGAGCTTAGGGATATGGTTTAGTGGAGGACTGTTAGTGTTAGGTCAGAGGTTGGACTCGATGATCTTGAGGTCTCTTCCAACCTAGAATTTCTGTGATTCTGTGATTCTGTGAAATAAGATGCTTGTATAAATGCACAAGAAGCTGTAGAATTTATATGGAGTCAAAGGGAAAGTAAGCAAGGGTTATGGTGAAGGAAACTTCATGAAACATCTCAGAGCATGCACCAAAACAGGTGTTGCTAGTGGAGAAACATTGTATGTACAGGGGCACAGCACTCCCTATTCCCCAGCCTGCTTTCCCTTCCCTCATGTTTAACACAGACCATGCTTTAGAGTTTCTTCAAGTCCTTGTTTTGCCAGACACAGAACTTTTGCTTTGCACAGCCCCAGCATACATATAATTTTCAACTCAACGCTGTTTAATCAATAAGATCATAAACTTAATATTACCCAGATGAAATGGATGAGGTATACATCACCTTTCACTGTTCCAGAGCTGCACATTTATGAGACAGCAGTGACATTACACAGGAACTTTAGCATATTCTAAAGGGTTTTACACAAATAAAAAGTTCAAAAGTCATGTAAATTGCAATTTACAAGACACACCTGTCTTAATCCTTTTAAAGCCTTTCATTATTATATTGCTGTAATTCTCAAAAAATAAGGTTTTCCAGTCTTGTCTTTTTTTTAAAAAGGATTTTGAATAGTGAGTGCAGGAGTTTGCATAGGTCCATTGCTCTTTTTTGTAGTTTCCCATTCAAGTGAGAGAGTAAATACATGGCCTCTGAAGATTACAGAGATTTGTTAAATCCTGGTAAGTTTGTAGATCATCTTTTATCTCCTGTTTGATTTATAATGTATAAAACTATCAATACATTTAAATGTTTTCTTTGTGAGAAATTGCAGTGATACAAGAAGACATAAGTCCTGAAAACTCTGTTGTGATAAGCAAGAAATAATAGAAAAAGAATATTTAATCACAATAAAAGAGAAATTCAGCACAGTGCAGTGGGCCAGTGTTGCATCTATGCATTAGTTGACTCCAACACAAGCATCATTTTAAGAGTCTGAGCAGGATTATGGCATTATCAAAAACCCATTCATACTGCAGAAAAGCTACCCCATCCACACCAGACTTCAGTAAGTCTGTACGACTTCACTCATAGCTGCTAGACATCTGTAAATTGTGTGCATGATCTAATCTAGTCACCTGGGATTCTTTTAAGGTCAGTGAAGGAATATGGATGGCCACATAGGGCAGCCCAAGATAAACATTTAAAGAACTGTGGTGGCAACCTCCTAGGATTACTAAGTCTTGATAAAATACAGACAAATTGAATATGGAGAATCAGCAAAGTAATACTTTGCATCAGCAAAGTAATACTTGAATGTTTCATCAATTATTTTATTTTTCAAATATTTTTCTATGTCATCTATTTGTAGCATTAGTATCATATGAACAGTAAATAGCCAAACTCCAAGGTTCATATAAAAATAAGATAAAGATTTATTTATTTATTTATTTATCTATTTATTTATTTATCTATTTATTTATTTATTTTATGTTGAAGACCATTCCTCAAAATAATAAGTGATAGCTGAAAGACATAAGGTATCGAAAGTTACTATGCAGTCCAGCACTGGTTGAACATCTGTGGAAACCCAGACCTTTGCGGAAGGCACCTTAGCACGAGAAATTCTTTGATAGTCTATCTGGAAAGTGATTAAATCACTATTCTAAATGAATCAGAGAAGTGAATAATATTCTGAGAACTGATAGACAAAAGTTTTACATGTCAGAAAACAAACAAACAAACAAAATCTGAATGGTGTTTTGATGAAAATTTGGGCCTGTTTGGACTCATTTGTCTAGACTTTAGTCATACTGTGGAAGGTTTAATTATCATCAAAAATCAATAATTTAACAAAATGAAATAAAATTCAAAATATTTCAGTCCCCTCAAAAACAGAGAAAAAAAAATGTCTGTTTTGGGGTAGGCAGTATGACTTAACATTTGGTGTGGCAAAAAATAAATAAATAAATAAAATAATATTATTATCAGATTTTGTAGCTGTTTACATAAACTGTGTGCATCATGGACCACAGATACTTGCATAGCAACAGGATTGGGGATCTCGATCCTGGTCTTACTTTTGACCAGAAAACAGTAAGAAGACATTAAGGTGATGTAGGTATAAAATAATCTCAAGCACTGTATAACACAGTCAAGAGAAACCTTGCTTTTGTGCTGTACCAATGTTAAATTTCCAATTTTCTGATACTATGTTTTGAACTTCAATTAAAATATTATTTTTTTTGTAATACATCAGTGTGAAAAATAAATAAGTAAATAAATAAATAAAAATAAATAAATCTTGTTTTTCCTGCAAGGCAGTTTTCTTCATAAAATGCAGTGTTTTATTAGTATTACTTCTTGTCAGTGCATGGATACCTCAAAGCTATTCGCCTTTGGAAACAAGTCATTGGAATTGAAAATTCATGCTGTTCAGTCCCAAATTAATCAGAAAAAGTGAGAGCAATTGGACAGTAAAATAGCTTACCAAGGGAGATAATCAGAGGAGCTACTGTGGCTGGAGACACTCAGGACATTAGTGGTAATGGTGCTGTGAGTGACCCTGTAAAACACAAGGAGAAGCATTGGCTGATGTGCACAGTGGTAAAACTACTGCTATTGACACATGAAATATTTCTCTTCTTTATTTTTTTCCTAATCAATATGAAATAATTTAATCCATGTTTTGACTTTGAACACACTTGGAAAATTTACAAGTGTGTTTTAGTCCTGATACAACATTTCAGCCGAGAGGTTGAGAAGCAGAGGTTCTCATCCGGTTGCTTCCAGTTTTCCTTCCAAACTTTTTGCAGTTATTACTTGTTTGACCCATATTTGGATATGAAAATATTTTGGCCACAATCCATATACATGATAGCAAAATAATCTACATCATTTAGATTAAAATGAATCCAGAAAACTATTTCAGATGTAAATATTTGTACTTTAAGAGCCTGAAGTTGATCTAAATTTCATCCACCTAAGCTTCCCAATGTTTTTACATTCTCTGACAACAGAGGATCCTGAGACCCTGAGTGATCCTGAGATACAGAAGAGGATTCATGAGACACATCATCACAGTCTTACAGCTGGAGTCTGCTGGAATATTTCTGGAGAAATTCCTCTACTGGAATATTTCTGGAGAAATGCCTCCTTTAAACTTCTCTCCATCTCTAAATGTAATAAGAAAACTCATATAAAACTGTCAATATTTAGGTCCTATTTTTCCTCTGAGTCCATAAAGCATCCAGTATTTTCCTTGTATTTTCCTATTCTGCTTACATAGAAAACAGAAGTTTGGAGACACTGTTTTTTTTATTTCTCGGTGAATACACCATACTTACCACTACTTTGCATTATTCTCCCCTCTGTGTTTTGATTTCACAAAAGACTTCAGTATCACATTTCCATGTCTTTATTAGTTATCCACAGAGACTGTAATCATCAGGAAATGAGTCCTTTATTCACAACTCAAAATCACCAACATGTTTCACAAACAGTTGAGTGAAATTTAAAGAAAACGTGGCAATGTATGTCACTATTCCGTGCAAGATGATATTTGCTAGCAAAATCACATGCATTTCAAGCTCTATCTTTGATTTATCTATTTATAGGAATAAAGAAGTATATGCACACAAACATTCATGTAAAACTACATTCTACATACAATCTACATTCCAATTCTTGAAATGATCTGCAAGATGTGGACAAAAGGTGTTAAAAGATATTTTACTTTTCAAAGCATTTGCTTTATTGCAATATTTTTATAAGATCAGTTTTAATGGATTTTCATTTTCAATTATTTTCTGGTTCATGTTTTTCATTAGTATTCTTTAACTAATCCACAGTAAGCATAGCCTTTACAATCTACTCATCTAAAATGATGTTGTGTGGAGGCAGGTTATGTGTAAGTTTCTGCTGAATTTGTAAGAATATTAGAAATTTCTTGATGGAAATTTATTTTCTGTAATGGAATTACAGAAAAGGTCAACTGAAGGACAAGCAAGAAGAACTGATAACTAGATTTGACAACACCAGTTACAGTTTAATATTCTATGTGTGGCTACAGATTGTAAGGTATACATATATATATATATGTATATATATCTTTCCTTAAAAAACACCATTAAGAACTATTTGCTTGTTTGTTTGCTAGCTTTAAATTGTTATTATAATAAATTTGACATATTCACACCATTCAGTGATTATGTCTTGGGTTACTGCATCTTGTGATCTGTCTTAAAAGCATCCAGTACCTCAGTACCTGTTTTTCCTTAACATTTAATTCTCAGATTAGTCACAGATGGAAGATCTTGTTCTGCAGTTCACAGAAGGAGAAAGCTGCATCTGCTAAACAAAAATATCATAATCACTGTTAGGTCTCTGTAAGGTTGGATCGTGTCTTTTTAAATTATAAATGAGGATCAACCCCACTCGGAGCAATGACCAAAAAGTGTCTGTTCAAAAGTACTGTTTTCTAAGCCTTTTTTTTCCTGATATGATTTCCTAGGAAACTCTCAGCAAGTCTTTCCACTTTTCTGCTTTTTTTTTTTTTTTTTTTTTTTTTTTTTTTTTGTCTGGAGAACTCTAATAATAGTCCTTGCCCATCCTCAGAGAGGTCCAACATATTTGTCAGATAATTTTTCTATGAAGTTTGCATTGAGTACCTAAAGAAAAGTGAAAAAGCAAAATGTGTTTGACTTGGTTTTGCTTTCAAAGTAAAGAAAAATATACTTGTTTCTTGTTCACCTAATAGCTGATATCTATTTGCTCTCAGAAACTGTTTTACGACAGGTGGGATCTGGGAATATAGTGGTGTTGTATGTATCCATTTTTTGAGTGACATTGTAAGCACCAAAGATCCTCACCCTGCAAGAGAGAGTACAGCATTAGATAATCAGCTGTACTTTTCCCACAAAGTATATTGAGATTTAGCAGCATGACTCCCGCTGGTATTAATGGGATATGTGTAGCTAAATGTGTGCTGTTTCAAGTATATATTCCTTACATACTCCAAAGCCATGACAATATTTGTTATGTGGACAGTATAAAATGGACGATAAATAACATTTTCTGCTAGAATTGTTAGTTCTTAGTTCACCATACTGTCCACATTCAGAGAGCTTAAGACAACTTTTAGCACTGAGTTTTCAGCTGCAGTAATGGAGTTCTTAGCACAGTGAAGCATCAGGAAAGGCATAATGCAACGTTGCTTTGGGGTCACTTCATACAGTGAAGTTTTGTGATACATCAGCTACAGAAAACACAGATAAGATTTATATGACCTAATGTTATCTGTCTCAAAGCTTAGTTTCTAGATTAAGTTAGCAACAAAAGCATTTTATAGTCTGACAGCAGGACAGCTATGTCCAAAGAGGATTAATTTCACAGTTTTTAGAAGGGGAATGCATTTTCTTGATGCATATGTACATTCATCAAAAATGTAGACTAGAAGATTAGTATATATATATTCCACCTATTTTATAATGACTAATCTGATGAGTCCCCTACCCTGCTTCTTATACAAAGGACACAGCAAATACTCAGAACATATTTTCTTTTTTTTTTTTTTTTTTTTACCTGCTATGTGGTTGGCCACAAATTGATATTTATGTGACTTAAGTTTGTAAAACAGTCATAAAAATAATAAAATTAGTGCTAGGAATAAGTTTATTATTTGCAAAGAAAGTGCATAGAGACAAGGGAGTACATGATGCCTTTTGAACAGAAGAGAAGGATGTGGTGACCATCTCACTTTTCAGAAGGAAGTGAGCATGCATGGAGGAGAAGAAAATCATTTACGTCCCCCTACTGATCTGCAGGATGATCTTCTATCTCCACACAGGTACCTGCTTTGTTGTTGTCTGTTTTATTGTTGTTTGTTTTTTTCTTCTTGAAGTTAAAAGAGTGAATTCTCTCAGAAAAGATTTCTCTGCAAACAGCAGAATTATTTAAAATGCTCATACTCACAGATACATGTTCAAACCTGAATATACGTCAATTTGAGCACATACAGTGAATATTTAGAGACCTTTAAATGGCCTGATTTCTTATGGCACCGTGGATTCCATGAAAAAGCATCCCGTTATCTAAATATAGAATTTAAATATAGAAACTTGAGTTTTATAAATAAGGTCTTGCAATTCCTTATTCGTGCTTTGTTCAAGAGCAAGAAATGCAGTAGCAGAGCACAACTACAGTTTCAGAGCATGAGGAAAGAAACAACTTCCCCTTGACCTTTCGACATGCACAATCTAAACCTCACTCTCCCATACCTGTGTGCGATAAATCCTTCCCAAATATGTTAAAGCACTTCTGTAAGAACTTGTTTTGAACATGTCAGTGAACCTATTGTTCTGCACTTCTGCCAGGTGTCATGTTTCATGAGGTTCCTTCACCAAAAGAGCACTTTTTAACCTGCCGTAGTTGAAAATGGTGGTTAAAATGAGCAGACCTAGTCTGAAATAGAATATTTTTATGTACTATTCAAAGATCAAATACACTAGGCTGTACTTCAATCCAAAAGTAGAGATGGTCATAAATAAATAAATAAACACACCTTCACCATAGTACATTAGGAGATTGTTTTTATTCTTTATTATTCTATAATATCTTTTTTGATAGATGTGCCACAGGGATCTCAGTAATATACCTCTAAAATACCTTGCTCTTTATTATTTCATGTTGCACTGCACGGTCCTTATGACGGGGGTAAATTCTCCTGCTGGTTTGAGGAGTAAAATCACTATCTTTATTGGCTACTGGTTCACCATAAGTGGCAGAGTCTTTATGAATTCCTAGTGGGGAAAAAAATAAAAAAAAAAAAAAAATAGTCTAGCTCTGTGAAACAGCTACATTTAGACATTGATGTTCTAAAAATTATACCAGTTACTTGCACTAATTGTTTTTATATGAAAAATAATAGAAACTAGCTTCCAAAATTAGGTTATTTGTGTTCCTAAATTTAAGCTCAAACAAAAGCATATGAAGTTATTACCATGCTCTGAAATCATGACCCGTTCTTCAGTACTAGTGTGGTGAATGTGAGTTTTTGCTCTGAATACATTTGACTGATTTACAGTGTCATTTTTCTTCCACAAAAGAGAGAACATTGCTTAGCCCACCAGCAGACAAAGACATTTCTTAGTGTCACTGCCAGTGAAATTTTTTGAGCAGGTTGTTTATGAAGAGAGTAATATATATCAAAAAACTCCCACAGGCTGTTGAAGCTAAGACCTTACTGTCCTTGGCCTGCCTATGACTTACAGTAGGCATAAATATGGCTTGGGGATTAGGTACAGAGACATAGCATTTGCAAATCTTAAATTGTCAATTAGAGAGCATTATTGAATCAGTAGGAGAAACTCCAAGGGTGTATTTGTCTGAAAAAGAAAGGATTGAAATAGACAGTCCCTACTGACTGTATAGCTGTGATTCATGACACTTGAGTAGCCACGCCTAAAAACTTAAAAACTCATATGAAGTTCAGGCTTTACTTTATGCTTAAGTGACTGAGAAAAATATTGTCCAGAAAGCACCTTGTTAATAAACTACTATTTGAATGACATTTACCTACCCTTCTTTTCAGTTCATTATATATCATTAACTATTGGGAGAAAGAGAAGCTTCTACAATGTACTTCTTGCCTATAACTGTTTGACTTTTTAAGATAGCTTTTGCAGTCTCCATTGTACCACATAGCTTTTGCATGCATGTAGAAATTCAATCAAAGAGAAAAACTTTTAAATGCTCTTGAAGTCATTAAACATTTCTCAAATCACATACAGACTGTAGACTATAATGCAAATCCTTGGGATATTTCTCTAGCAATGTCAAGTGAAAAAAAAAAAAAAAATGCAAAGAAAAATCACAAAGATTTCCAGTTGATAATGCATTTTTTTGAATCAGAGAGTAGCCTAGCTACCCAGACGTGTTTTGGGACTATCTTTTACTTTGAATAGAAAAGATAATGATAAACACATTTATTTACCAAAATAAATTAAAGAATATTTTTCAATGATAAGAAGAAATTTCTGTATTAAGAAGTAACACTTCTCTAATTTGAGTTAAAGGTGGCATTTGGTAGTCCTTTAGAATCACTATAATTAATCTAGTGTTGTTTTTCACTTGAGTTTCTCTTTTTGTTTACGGGACTGAATTACTTTGGTCCAGGAGAGACAGTTATGCATGAACAACATCATTTTATGATGAATTATATTCCTTAAAGTAAAGCATCCTTCTTGAATAGCAGCAATACAATATAATGATTTATAGCCCTTCTCAGGGAAATAAAGGTGCAAAGATTAATGAAGGGAGTTTGAGTTCAACAAAATCTAAAAAATATTTGGATGTTTCTTCATATAAATTCTACTTCAGAAACTTACATGAGGTTTTCCACAAGAACAAAAGCCGAAGTCAGCTAGCCTGCAGTGATATTTATTTTTTGAACTTGACTTGTATTCAGCTTCCACTTTACTCTTAGTAAGATTTACAATGACAATATTTTTTTTATAAAATATAACACAAAGAGATATTAGAAATATATTTTGCGGTCATACTTTCTTTTAACTGATTTTAATACTGTTAATCTAAAAATTCATTAGGAATGGTGTACAAATTCTTTGGTGGACAAACATATAGACACATTCAGTATACCCAGTGAGTTCACCTTATGTAAAACAAACACTGCATGACAATGGCAGAGGAAAGCAATGTATAAGCTACAGTAAAGAACTTTGTAAAACACATGTCAAGATGATAAGTATGCTGATCTGGGTAGATTAGCATGTCACTATGGATATAAAAACAGCCAAAATTTGAAGAGACAAAAAACTCTCATGGGAGAACTGTGAATGGAGAAAACAAAGGTAGCTTAAAGCTAAGGTATTAATCAAATACACAAAACAGAAGTATCCAAAAACATGGGATTATAGAATGCTTTGGATTAAAAGGGACCTTCAACATCATCTCATTCCACTCACCAACCATGTGTTGGGACACCTTCCATTAGACCATGTTGCCCAAAGCCCCATCCAACATGGCCTTGAACACTTCCAGGGAGTGGGGCATCCACAACACCCTGTTGCAGTGCCTCACCACTTTCAGAGTAAGGAATTTCTTCCAAATTCCTAATCTCTTTTAGTTCAAAACATTACTCCTTGTTCTATCGTTACTCTCCCTGTCAATTTGTCCCTCTCTAGCTTTCCTTTAGGGCACCTTTAGATACTAGAAGGCCACTATAAGGTCTCCCTACAGCATACTCTTCTCCAGGGTGAACAACCCCATCTTCCTCAGCCTGTCTTAATAAGAGAGGTGATCCGGCCCTCTGATCATCTTCATTACCCTGTACTGGACTCACCCTAATCATAAAATCACAGAATCATTAAGGTTGGTAAAGACCTCCAAGATCAGCTGGCCCAACCACCCCCTACTACCAATATCACCCACTAAATCATGCTCATAAGCACCACATCCAAACTTTCCTTAAACACTCCCAGGGATGATGACTCCAACACAACTTGGCAGCCTGTTCCAATGCCTGACTACTCTTTCTGAGAAGAAATATCTTCTAATTTCCAACCTAAACCTCCCCTGGAACAACTTGAGGACATTCCCTCCAGTTCTACTACTGGTTATCTGATCGAAGAGGCTGACCCCCAGCTCCCCACATCTTCCTTTGATGTAGTTGTAGAGAGCAATAAGGTCTCCCCTGAGCCTCCTCTTCTCCAGACTAAACACTAGCTGCCTCATAAGACTTGTGTTCCAGGCCTTCCACCAGCTTTTTTGCTCATCTCTGGAAACACTCCAGGGCCTTCATGTCTTTCTTGTAGTGAGAGGCCCAAAACTGAACACAGTACTCGATGTGTGGCCTCGCCAAAGCTGAATGCAGGGGGATGATCACCTTCATAGTTCTGCAGGCTACACTATTCCTTGTACAAGCCAAGATGCCGTTGGCCTTCTTGACCACGCTGCTGACTCATGTTCAGGTGAGCATCAATCAGCATACCCAGCTTTCCAGCCACTTTGCCCCAATATGTCGCATTGCGTAGAGTTGTAGTGACCAAATTGTAGGACACAGAACTTTGTTTTGTTGAACTTCATCCCATTGGTCTCTGCCCATTGATCCAACCTGTCCAGGTCCCTGTTTAGGGCCTTCCTACCCTCTGGCAGACTGACGTTTTCCCCCAACTTGGCATCATCTGCAAACTTACTGAAGATGCACTCAATTTCTTCATCAAAATCATCAATAAAGATATTAAAGAGGATAGGCCCCAGTACTGACCCTGGGGGAATACTACTGGTGACCAGTCACCAGCTGCGTTTCTCTGCCTCTCCACCACTCTCTGGGCCTGGCCTTCCAGACAGATTTTAACCCAGAAAAGAGTGTACCTTTCCAAGCCATGGTCTTCCAGCTTATCCAGAAGAATATTGTGGGAGACCATGTCAAAACCTTTGCTGAATTCTAGATAGACTACAGCAACAGCCTTTCCCTCATCCACCAGTGGGGTCACCTGCTGTACTAGGTCTGGCTGGGATGGGGTTAACTTTCCCTGCAGCAGCCCATACAGTGCTTTGCTCTGCACCTGTAGCTAGAACAGCATTGGTATCACATCAGTGTTGTGTCTACTGCTGGGACAACATCAGAAGGAATTCTAACCCCCCCAGAGCAGCATGCTGGAGGTGGGCAAGAGATGAGGAAGGAACATCACCAGGGCAGCTGACCTAAACCAACCAAAGGGATATTCCATGCCATATGATGTCATATTCTGCAATAAAAGGTGGAAAAAGGAATAAGAGGGGAGGGATGGGTTCTCATTGTAAAAATGTCTGTTCTCCTGAACAATGGCAACGTGTGTTGAGGCCCTGCTTGAAGGACATGGTCAAGCATTGCTCATCGGTGGGAAGTAGAGAGTAATTAATTTCCTCTGCATTTCTGGCCTTTGCTTGGTTTTGTTTTGTTTTTGTTTTGTTTTGTTTTTGTTTTGTTTTTCCCCTCTCCCATTTCCCTTTTCTCTTTAGTTAAAATATTTAATTAATAATAATTTTACCTTAATAATAATTTTTCCTTTAATTAAATTATCCTTATCTCAAACAGTGAGTAGTTTCTTCCCTTTTCTTCTTCCCCTCCTCTTCTGAGGAGGGGGAGTGAGAGAGCAGTTGCAGTGGAGTTCAGCTGCCTAACAAGGTAAATCCACCACACTCAGTCATAGAATGAGATGAGTTAGATCAGGCAGGACTTGCCTTTCATGAACCCATGCTGATCTTGCCTGACCCCCAGTTGTCCCAAAGATACTCTGTGATTGCATTCAAGATGACCTATTCCAGCACCTTTCCTGGCACAAAGGTCAGGCTGACAGGCCTGTAGTTTCCCGGGTCCTCCTTACAATCCTTATTATAGATGGGCATCACATTAATAATCTCTCGTCATTCAGAACCTCTCCGGATGCCCATGACCACTGATAGATGATGGAAATAAGCCCAGTAATCACATCTGCCAACTCCCTAAGCACCCTTGGGTGCATTCCATCAAGGGCAATAGGGCTGTGGGTGTCTAGCTTGCCTAAATAACCTCTAAGCCAAGCTTCTTCAAGCAGGGGAATATGACCATATTCTTCTTGTGCTGGAGGCCCCAAAGCTGAAAACAGTGCTCTAGGTGGGAATCTCATGAAAGCAGAGTAGAGGGGGAGAATCACCTTCCTCAACCTGCTGGCCATGCTTTTTTTGTTGCAGCCCAGGATACTTCTGGGCTTCTGGACTACATGCACACACTGTTGGCTCATGTTGACCTTCTTATCAACCAGCACCCCCAGCTCCTTCTCAGAGCTGCTCTCAGTCAGTTCTCTGCCCAGCCTGTATTTGTGCTTGGCATTCCCTCAGCCCAGATACAGGACCTTGCACTTGGCCTTGTTGAACTTCATAATGTTCTTACTGGCCCAGCCTATGACTCTAGGACTTCATTGTAGTGCAAACTCAAACTAAGTTTATAC
Source organism: Anas acuta (assembly GCF_963932015.1). Taxonomy (NCBI): domain Eukaryota; kingdom Metazoa; phylum Chordata; class Aves; order Anseriformes; family Anatidae; genus Anas; species Anas acuta. Next base: position 52,749,959 of record NC_089017.1, on the reverse strand, counting down.
AAGCTAGCTCAGGTTACTAATTGCCTAATCTGAGCATAGCTACTGCACCATAGACTTCCATACAGTTCTGCCTGGAATGGCTTTGGAATAATCTGATTCCAGGCCAAGGTTTGATGGTTTCTTCTGAGTCCATTAGAAAACCATCAAATCTCAATATCTTCCAGCTCTTGTGCAAGGCACTGCTTCAGGACATCTACATGTTGAAAAAGAGCTTAATCTGTGGCACAGATTCAATCTTCTGTTTTCACATTCTTTCTAGTTTTATGAAAGCCAAGTAGAAAAACTTCAATGACAATCTGAATAGACAAGCTATGTAGATTTATTTCAGAAATAAATATTGTTAAGTAAAACACAGAAAGTGTGAGAGCAGAGATGAAAGTAGGAAAAATAATTGACCAACAGAATCACAAAAATAGTCAAAAATGTGGAACACAACTTTATATTAGAAATTCCATGTTTTCCATGTAAGAAAAGTTAAATTCCTTTATGTTTAATAATTTAAAAATTCTGATCCAGTGGCAGAAAGAAAGTTAAAATATTCTTTCAGAATTTATAATCTTTAAGTAGACACAGTGTCTGTGGACAATACATTCTGACTCATTGCCTGTAAGAGCTGCACGGGTATCATCAGAGTGCAAAAATTTCTGAAGTACTGACAGATTTCAAAAGGACTAGAAGAATGATGTTCTTTGAAATAATGAAGCAGTATATCATCTGTAAGTGAGAAATATACATGTGTTTGTATCTGCATGTATACACGAGTACATATATCAATATATAAAGAACATGTTTTATACATATCTGCATATATGTTGCCATATATTGTCTTACACTGTATAAGATACAATATGTTGTATATGTAAGATACAACATATATTGTCTTATCTTTATTTAGAGATTACAATACTGAACAGTTTCACATGTCTACCGGCAGAAAACTTCACAGTCTGGATTTAAACCCAGGAATTTTATAGCTAGGGAAAATAGTAATCCTTCCTTTTGTTTTATGTCCTAAAGCAGCACTCTTTGTTTCTCATCTGTCTATACAGAAAATATCATAACCTATATTATGTTCCCTGTCTTTCTCAAAGCAATCTATCACAGTCCAAAGCCAGGAGAAAGCCTGTAGATCTGTTTTAATTTTGTGAGGGCTCTGAAATTTTCCAGGTGGCCGAAGAAATAGCAGTTTGTCTTTTAATCACTTGGGGTTGGATTCTGCAGCAAGTGAACTTGCTCTACTAATGTGGGATCATGCTATGCAAAAATTTAAAATAAAATAAATAAAATAAATAAATTAATAAAATAAAATAAAATAAAATAAAATAAAATAAAATAAAATAAAATAAAATAAAATAAAATAAAATAAAATAAAATAAAATAAATAAAATAAAATATAAAATAAAATATGTGGACTATCAATAATTTGAAGTTTGCACAGTGAGATGGATTTGATTGTCTGTAAATATTTGCTCAAATTTGGTGATCTTCCAGTGGAAGTCCCAGCTTCCATGATGATATATGAACTAGCTTATCAGTCTGAATCGTGTCCAAGTGTACTTTGCTTGTACTTTACATCTTAAATGTTTTATAGAAGATAGCAGGTTTTTTTGTTTTGGTTTGTTTTGTTTTGTTTTGGTTTGGTTTGGTTTTTAAACACTTTAAAACGCTTTTTTTTGTCACTTTAAAACAATTTTATGATTTCCCTAAGAAGGGTTAGCTCTAATACATCCTCATCTGAGTACAGAAGCCTCAAATGTGAATTCTGCTCTTGGCTGAATTGCTTCATCTATAGCCTTCCACAGGAGAGGAGCAGTCTCAGGCTAAGTAGCCAGTAGAAAATAGAAGATACAGGGCAGAGGGTGTAGCATTCATTTGTTGTGGTTCAACCCAGCAGGCACATAAGCACCACATAGCCATTTGCTTTCCTCCTGCTCAGGGGGATGGGGGAAGAATTGAAAAATATGAAAGTTCAAGAGCTCACGGGTTGAAAGAAAAGCTTTTTAATAATGATAGAGATAGGTAGAGGAGGAAAAAACATAGTGATGCACAATACAGTTGCTCACCAGTGAACTGATGCCTAGCTAGTCCCAAAGTGATGGCATCCCTCCTGACTAATTCCCCCCAGTCTTTTTGTTGAGCATCACATTGTATGATATGGAGGCAGTTTGGTCAGATTAGGTTAAGTGTCCTGGCTGTGTCCCTCTCCCAGCTTCTTGTGCATCCCCAGTCTTCTCACTGGAAGAGCAGTGTGAGAAGCAGGAGTCCCTGAGTTAGTGTAAGCGCTGCTCTGCAACAATTAAAACATCAGTGTGTTATCAACGCTATTTTCATCCTAAATTCAAAACACAGAAACATGCCAGTTACTATGAAGAAAACTAACTTTATCCTGACCAAAACCAGGACAACATCTTTGGACAGAACCTTAGAGTCAAGGGCAGGTCCACAGAAGGTAAATCATGATCACAAGGCAGAACAAAAACTGTCCCACTGAGATGTGTATGATCGGTGAAGTAGAGAGATTAACAGGAATGAGAATGAGGGAAAAAAGCATGGAGAATTGAAGAGGCCCTACAAAAACTATCTGATGGTTACTTGCATTTTTTTTTTTTAAGTAGTTTTCTCAAGTAGCACTTTGAATATGTTTTGGAGGAAGTTGGTAAGCTAATCCTCTGCAGTGTAGGAAGTTTTCCTGAAGCAGAAGGCTAGCAGGACACTGTATATGGATGGATTTTTTTAATATTATTTTTATTTTTTTTACATGGGGGCAGGTTAATGGCTTGGAAAAAACCTTAGCATCATAGAGCCATGCAACTGCATGTTATACTGGAAGCAGCAGGGCAGGGTGGTTGTGTGGACAGAAAACAGATGAAAATTAAAGGAAAAAGGAGGATAAAGGAATCTGAAAGGTGATTTACATGACACTGGCTTCATAGACAAAGTTTTGTAAAAACAGGTTTCACTGCAGTGTGTAGGTAGCTTTATCTTTGACTCCCAGATACTCTCTTCCTGGGAGACTCTCTTTCTCCCAGGCTGCTGAAATTCTTACTTTACGGACAATCTGATATTATCAGTTAGATTAGAAATGCAACCCCAAGAACTGCAAAGAAATGTCTGGTATGTAATCATCAGTGAAGTCGTTGTGTTCTCTGCTTATCACTTAAGCAGCTTACGCAACCCCAGCAATTTACCTAAACTGTCTTACCTCCTGGCATAAATTGGACACACACAAAAAAATAATAATAATAATAATAATAATTTAAATGGCAAGTCTCTCTCCCTAGCCTGCTTTTCTTTGGAGCCTATAGTTTCTAAATCTTACAGGCACAAAACATTCCTGTACACCTGTACTCAAACAAGGAGAAGAATTTAAATGCTGATGGGTATGGGTCAGGTCCCTAGTATCAGGTGGTTTTCTGTGAAACAGACAAGAGAGGTTGCCACCTTAAGTGAAAACAGACAGCTTTGTCATTTTTCAGAGTTTTTTTGGTTGGTTGGTTGGTCTTCTTTTAGATTGCTTAATTCTTGATACTGAGTCTGGGACACTTTAAAGTCTGGGACACTTTAAACCGGGTGCAAGAGGCCAGTTCCTAGTCATGCACACTGCAGGAATCTTGAAGAATAAACTAACCAAGTAATTAAGACAAGAACTGACCATAGTCAGTGAATAGTCTGTTCACTATTTTGCAACTGAGCCCCTTACTCCTTCTTTTATCCCCCTTTCTTTCTTGATGTTTAACTAGAAATGTTATGTCAGACCTGACATTATTTTCCTAACAATTTTTATCTCTGTTTCTCTACCAAAAAATCATTAAAAAATGTTCAGACATGGTGCGTTCATGAAGGTAATACCAACTTCTACAGATGAATCAGTGATTTTGTGAAAGCATCTAAATCAGAAGTTCAGTGTTTATTATCAAAAAAATATATAAATATAAATAAAATAAAAACAAAAAGAACAAAAACAATTGAAGAATCACCGGGGAGCAGTGAAGCAACTGGCTTGCATATATGCAGTATTCTGTTTTGTTCTGAACTTTCATTTCTGCCTTAAAACATATCATATTTAATGTATTTTCAGGGTGACTTCATCAACACTGCAGCACAGGTTGCTCTTTAAATATCAGGTGCTTAAAAATCTGACACATGAAAAGTCTGTCTTCTGTAAAATGACAGCCTTTCACCAATCTAGTGAGACTTTATCAGTAGCCAGGTAGGCACTGTTGGTAGCAAATGAGGAAAATTCAGGAACAAAGTGTATCTAACTGTACATATTCTACAGCAATTGTTTTTTGCAGCTTTAAAGGATATTAGAAGATGGTGCTTTAATGCTTAGGAATGTTAAAATCCTTATGTTTAGAGTTCACATTTTTTTATTTTCCCCAAAAAATTTGGTTTACAATTATAGATACAAAAATGAAAAGGACAGAAATGAATGTTGTAATTGTCAGTTAAGTCTTACCAGCCAGTTATATGCACAGTTGTATGATTTTATGGCTTATGTGTGACAGCACAGTTATGATGCATGTATATTAGCCATGCAAGGACTAGTGTGCAAAGAACATTTTGTACATGTTTATTCTAACAGAAAATATGAAATATTAGAGCTTTAATCTTAAGAGAAAGACATCCACATTTTGAGATCTTTTTTTCTTCACACAGAACAGCAGTCCAGAATCTAGACATAACAGATGCTAAATCTTATTTATGCTAATTTAAGATTAAGTTTCCGAAGTCAAACATTTAGGGTCACATATTCAAATGAATGATGTAATTTTCAGATAGCAATAAGAGCCAAATTCAGATTCTCCTAAAATCATGCTCCATTTACAAACACATTCTTTTTAACATAATTATATTCAATGAATAGAGGACAACTGTTAAATAAAAGAGGTGTAGTATACTATTTCAGGATTACTTTACACTCCTTTAAAGCTGATTTAGCCAAAGTCTTCCTTAGAAATTGTCACCTGGTGCACCAAGATTGACATTATCTTGTGAATCATGACTTACAAGTAGCAAAGATGTCTAGTTGGAGAAAAAGGACTGAGGGCTTCTTTCAGTAATATAAGAGATGTCAGCTTTGGTACATGTTTTCAGATATGTAGTTCACAGAATTGTAGAATCACACAGTCATAGAACAATCTAGGTGGGAAAAGACTTTCAAGATCACCAACTTCAACCATCAACCTGACCTATTAAGTCCCATCATTAAACCATATCCTGTAGTGCCATGTCCTTACATCTTTCAAATACCTTCCAGGGTGGGGGCTCCCCTGTTTTCCTTGGTAATCTTTTCCAATCTCCATGAAGAAACTCTTCCAAATGTCCAATCTAAACCTCTGCTGGCACAACTTCAGACCACTTCTTCACACCCTCTCACTTGTCACTTTAGAAAAGAGACTGACAACCTCCTCACTACAGCGTTGTATAGAGAGCAATGAGGTCCCACCTCAGCCTCCTCTTCTCCAAACTAAACAACCCCAGTTCCTTCAGGTGCTCCTTATAAGTCTTCCCTAGTCCCTTTGCTAGCATCACTGATCTTCCTTGCACATGCTCAAGCAACTTAATTTGCTTCTTGTAGTGAGGGGCCCCAAACTGAGCACAAGATTCAAGGTGTGGTCTCACCAGTGCTGTGTACAAAGGGATGAGGATCACTTCCCTGTTTCTGCTGGCCATGGTACTTCTGATGAGGGCCAGGATACTACTGGCCTTACAGGCCATTTGGGCACACTGCTGGCTCATGTAGACAGAACAATACCTGCAGGCCCCGAGGTCAGTGCAGCAGGAGGGCAGGAGGTGCTCTAGGCATGCAGCTAGGGAGAGGCCCCTGGTGGAGCAGGCTGTCTCCCTGCAGCCCATGGGTCCCACATGGAGCAGATCTCCATGCTGCAGCCCCCCCATGGGTGGAGGAGTCCCCGGTGGAGCAGGTGGATGTGGCCTGGAGGAGGCTGCAGCCCATGGAGAGCCCCCGCAGGAACAGGCCCCGGGCCGGAGCTGCAGCCCGTGGAGTGGAGCCCACACAGGAGCAGGGGGTCTGGGGGGAGCTGCCACCTACCCATGGGGGACCCGTGCTGGAGCAGTTTACTCCTGGGGGCTGGATGGATGGACCCCGTGGGACGGAGCCGTGTGGGAGCAGTGCTTGAAGGGCTGCTGCCTGTGGGCAGCCCCCACAGGCTCAGTTCAAGAAGGATGGCATCCCATGGGAGGGACCACATGTGGAGCATGGGCAGAGAGTGACTGAGAAGGAGTGGAGGAGACAAAGGTCAGGGACTGACAGCAGCCACCATTCCCTGATCCTTTGCACTGGGGAAGGAAGAGGGGAGGAGAGGCAGAGAAGGTAAAATGGTTATCTCAACTGGGGATACCTCAAGAACAAAAACATGCATTTGTATCTTCCTTAGGTGTTTGTTCCCCTCCCCTCCCCCCCTCCCCTTTGTCTTATATTTTACCATGTTTCTTCCTATTATCTTTCTGTGAATTCATTTCCATGCTCTACAATGTGTTACTTTGTCTTTGTATGATTGCACTAATCTAGCAAGTCATGTTTCAGAGAGTAATTAAACTGAATAATCCCAAATATTCACCAGTCCAGTATAATCAAATATTACTGAATTCACAGATGTTTTGAAGATCTCAGATTCTACTTACTTCAATTTTTGTTTGCTACCAAGTTACAACTTTAATACGTAAAAGTCATTTATATGTAATCTGACACATTAATTAATTATTGTTCCTGTTATCATTATTATCATTATTTTAAAGGGATAGTACTTTCATTTGTTGCTTGGTATAATTAACTTTTGTTCTATGTAATTATCTTCAAAAAGTAACTTCACTGAGAAGATCAAAAATGTCCTTTTTTAATTCTAGGCTATGCAAAGCAGTAGTCTGCATTTCACAACGAAGAAAAGGCACTAAATTATATTTTCACAATACTATATTTAGACACTATTTGTTACTCTAGTTTAAAATCAATGGAAAACTAGCCTCTTTCTTGTTTCTTTCAGTAATGTTTATTTTATTTTTCCATCAATTTCAGTGAGATACAGATAAGTTTCAGAAACACTTCTTAGGGATTAAAAAAAAAAATCACTTCTGTATTTTAACTTGATTTTCAAACAAAAGTGGTGCACATTACAAAACTTTTTCTTCCATTCCTCTAATCCAAGCAATATCTCATCTTGCTGAGGTCAGGAAAAATCCATATGAGAATGAAGATGGAAGAGCTGGAACAGTTTTTACAGGACTTTTTTTTCCTCTTTCCAAAGCTTGCCCAGCACCAATGGGATGGACTGTGCAGCCTCATCTACTTACCTATTTTAAGTTCTGCAACATTTTGATTCCGATTTGCATCTATGCCATTCCTACCAGTCTCTAACACTAACTTGCCACAATTATGATGAATTAAATCTTTCTTTGCTATCAATTTAATTAACTCTAATTTTCAAAAAGATCGAAACTCATACCACTTATGTGGGATTTACATATTCCACAATAAAATGTAATTCTTCCACTAGAGTATATGTCTATATATGTCTAAAAATAGAGCAGAAAATTCACTGATCTCAGTAGAAATTAAAAAAAAAAAAAAAAAAAAAAAAAAAACATGCAGTAGGTCTTCTATAGGTAATTTAGCTGATTTATTTATTTTTTTCTTACTTGTGCAGATTCAGGATCAGTTAATGTATCACACACAGAATCACATGTCATACCTTCTCATGATTTTCATTTCTCCTTGATCCCTATCTTGTCTCCTTACTATTCTGTCCATAAATTTGTAAGCACATTGAGCCTTTGGTCTGGCAATGTACTTAATCATGTGCATAGTTTTAAGCACCTGTATAATTCTGTTGATTACTGGATCAAGGCCACATAAGACTCACCAGAAAGACTTTTTAGAGATCAAGACACTGAACAATGATCAAATAGCAGGGACATAGCTCCACTTTAATACATTTCTCCTATTTGACCCTTAATGAATTACTTAAACTATGCCTTACATTTGTCCTCAAAATGTTATGACTTTTGTTGAAGAGATATTGTGAAAATGCAGTCTTTGAAATTTGTGAGGCACCAAAATACTAATTTAATGTGTTCCACACAGACGCTGGCAATAAAACTGAATATTTTCATCAGGGTTAACCGAAACAGACCTAACGTCATTGAGAACAGGTGGTTAAAAACTGCACAATGCTTGAAAGAAATTACTTAGAAGATTAGCCTGGTCTCCAGCGAAAAGGTATTTATGCATAAAAAATGATGCAATGAACTAAATGTTCCACCTTAGAATTGCCCTAGGATAAGAACAGCCATGCAATCTGAGCCACTATTAAAGTATGCTACTGCTGCAACAATGTCAGGATACTCTTAAACACAACCCATCATTTGTGTGGCAGTAGGCTTACTGTGACAGCACTGAAGGATAACAGCAAGTAGTACCAAAGAATTAATCATCAAATAACTCTGCCTCAATACATGGGGATAAGTAGATACAGGTCTAAACATGCAAATATATACATACATGTATATACATATGTATGTATCCATTTAGCTAATTAGCTACCAGTTTCTTTTCCTAATTCAGAATGACTTTCAAAGAAAATTGAATGCTTTTAATTCTTGCATATTCTTGGATGTTCTTAATTATACAATGACTCAAAATTTCTGCTTTCCTTGGAAAATGTGTTTGACATTTTCATGGGGAGGAACAAAGGGAAGAGTTTGCTGAACACACATATGGATGGAAAGTAAAATATTTGCATACAAATATATCACACAAGTCTCTTGCAAGAATGTATTTTCTCTGATACAAAGCAGTTGGGACATCACTGGTCCTCTGCATCCACTTTTCATCATGAAACAACATCACGATACATAATGGAAAATACAATATGGTCTGAGAGAATAAGGATATTAGCAGGAAGACTAAAAGCCTTAACAAAGAGACATTGTCATAGCATTTCCTTATTGTTCAGCTTTGTTATTTTTTTTTTTGACATACACATGTACACCCATATGCATGCATGCCTGCAGGCATTCATTTATATATGTGATGTTTGATAAACAGTTCTTTGTTCCTTTTTATTGAATTTTTCAAAAATTCTAGTTCATACAGACAGCTTCTAAACATGTGTTCTTCATTCTTGTTTTACCCCTGAAGACTGAAAATTTTTATAGTTAGTTCCCTACAAGAAGATATGAAGATATTACTACTTTTTTCTATAATGTAATTCTATATAACAGGTAACAATATATACATATATTATTCCACAATTATATATATATAGTAATTGTGGAAAACAAAGTTAATATAAATGTGGGCAACAATGTTAATAAAAGGGTAAAATATTTATTAATAATGTTAGCAGGCTTTTACTAAAAACAAACAAACAAGCAAACAAATCCAGTTTTCATTACGTACAGCAAATTATAAAATGTGCTCAGATTTGTTGTAAGGCATTTGTATAGGTTTTGTTCCCTGACTCCTTGAAATTTTAATGTTTTATCAGCTTACATACCATAGTTTGTTACTATCAAACGACTAACAATTAAAACCCAAAGGCCACTATCCTTTGGAGCAAGGGTTATCTCACATCTCTGAGTGCTGAAGAAGTAGTGATATGTGGTGGGGTAAGGGTGGGAGCTGCAGAGCCCGGCCCTAAGAACACACCAGCCTGTGCATCAGGCTGCACCTTTAACTCTGGAGTTATGGGCAAGAAGGAAAACACTGTCAGGCCTGGCTGCCCACTGTCAGTGTGAAAGGCTTGGGTAGAGTAATTCATCAAATTGCATTCAGTTTGGGGCAGGTGAGGAAATGACAAGGTCATTCCTGGCTCATCGTGTGGTGTGAAGGTTGAGCACAAACACATTCATTGTTCTAGGGTTGGGACTGGGCTAGGTGGAACAGGGTAGCAGGTTAGATGACACATGTTTACAGGCAGCTCCCAGTGAGGTTTCAGTCTGGTCGATAAGTTAAAAAAAAGAAACAAAGGGTTATATTGTTTTTGTTGCTGTTGTTCATTTTTTTTTTTTTCTCTTTTACTTTTCTTGAGTGATGTCAAGCTTTAAAAAGAGGGCTGGTAGTTATTAGCACAAAGAAGTTGTTGCTGAGGAGTGACCCAAAAAAACAGACTAGCTATTTGTGACCAGTACTGTTCATTAGTGTTGACAAAAGCAATCTTTTTTTTTTTTTTTTTTTTTTTTTTTTTCCCCTGGTTGGTTGGTTGGTTTGTTGATTGGTTTTGTAACTACAACTTCTTTCAGTATCGTAAACTGAAAAACATAACAGTGATTTTTGTTCTTCATGAAAGTACACGTGCGAGATTCTAAATTGTTTTCATGTTGTCTTATTATGGCATTTCTTAACTGTATTAGCATCACTCAATCCTTCAACAATTTTTTTTTTTTCCCTCTCTTTAACAAATTTCTCATTATGGTAAAAATGTGATTTACATGACTGATCACATACACTAGCATAGTATCCATGTACAAAAAACAGCACTGATACCCTGTGCTGCACTATCATTGCCTCCGGATAGAAGGAGGTAATCCTTCCCCTCTACTCAGCATTGGTGTGGTCACACCTAGACTGCTGTGTCCAATTCTGAGCTCCTCAGTGCAAGACAGGCATGCACATACTGGAGACAGTCCAACAAAGGTCCATGAAGATGAAGGGACTGGAGCACCTCGCTTATGAGGAAAGGCTGAGACAGCTAGGACTGTTCAGCCTGGAGAAGAGAAGGCTCACAGAGGATCTCACCAATGTCTATAAATACCTGAAGGGGGGTTGCAAAGATGACAGAGCCAGGCTATTTTGAGTGGTGCTCAGTGCCAGGACAAGAGGCAGTGGGCACAAACTGGAGCACACGAGATTTCAGCTAGATATCAGGAAACACTTTACAGTCTGGATGACTGAGCAGCAACATAGGCTGACTGGAGATGTGAAGTCACCCTCTTTGGAGATCTCCAAGAACCATCTCAATGTGATTCTGGGCAACCTGGTCTAGGTGGTTCTGGCTGAGCTGAGTTGTTGGACCGTATGAACTCCAGAGGTCTCTTCCAACCTCAGTCTGTGGTCACATCATAAATAACCAAAAAATACAGATGGCATGAATAGATTTTAAATACAGTAAAAAGGTTAAACATAACCACATGAAATTTTAGCTGTTTTTTGTTTGTTTGTTTTCCCTGAATAACAGCATCCTATCTGCTTGTAGGATCAGTTCTGAAATCACTGTACATGTATATCTGTTTTTTGAGAATGATTCAAAATTCTTTAGTTAATTATATTAAGACAGTGATTATGTACCTAAAACAAGCAATAAATTTTTTTCTGAATGTAGGATTTCTCTACAGAATATTCGAAGTAATTTGTATATCTGTGGTGGTTTTACTCAGATGGGCATCCAAGCTCCACCACAACTGCTCTCTCACTTCCCCTCTCCTAAAAGAGGAAGGGGGAGAAAATACAACACAGAGAACTCGAGGTTTGAGACAAGAAAGGTTTAATTAAAGGGAAAGGGAATGGGGAGAAAAAGTAACCACAGAAATAGTAAGTCCACGCGGAAGCACAGATAGAAGGGAAAAAATTATTCTCTACTTCCCATCAACAAGCGATGTTCGGCCACATCCTGGCAAGCAGGGCCTCAAAACGCATAGTGGTTGTTCAGGATGAACAGCCCCCTCCCCCACGAAAGCCTCCCTTTTTACTGTTGAGTGTGACATCAGGTGTTATGGAATATCCTTTTGGTTGGTTTAGGTCAGCTGCCCTGGTGATGTCCCCTCCCCATCACTTGCCCACCCCCAAGCCTGCTGGCTCTTGGGGGCTTGGAAGGAGTCTTGATGCTGTGCCAGCACTATGCAGCAATAGACACAACACTGGAGTGATATCAGTGCTGTTCCAGCTATGAGTGCAGAGCACAGCACTGTGTGGGCTGCTGCAGGGAAAAGGTGCTCCAGCTCAGACAGACCCAACACAATATCTGATTAAGATAACCATTGTATGGACATCTTGTAGGAAACTCTCATACTGAACAAGACATTATGGGAAGATAGGTCTTCTTAAGCATGATGTTCAATTTCCCTCCTAGAAACATATGTCTTTCCAGAAAACAAACAGGAAAAAACCCTTGCAGACCCTTAAGGAAATATTTAAAATTAAAGTATCTTCATGCTGACAGTAGCATAAGATATTTTATTTTGACAAATTTGTAGAAAAATCACTTTGAACTTTTTGGCAGTGATAATTCCATGTCACTTACATCTCTTCAATGTACCGATGGTCTTAGTGAGCAAAGAAAAAAAAAATCTAAATATGAATAGAAACTATTTCAGGCATAGACACTGGATAGAATCTTTCAAGAGTTATTATTAAAAAGTTCCAAAGGAGAACTTTCTTAATCAAAAAATCATTGAAAGCAGCAACTTATGGCACCGTATATACATGTATTCCAACCAACTGCAGATCAGTTAAGGATTCAAAGTAGCAGCTCCTTCAGTGTTCACAAGCAACAGAATTAATAGTAGTACCAATACTCTCATTCTGATATTCTTCAAGTTTTGCATCTATGTCATTTATCTAAAAGAATTTGCCTTGCATATTTGTAGCAGAAATTTGGAGAGTTTGCATCAACTTCAGCTAGGAATTACATCTGTGTAAATAAAAGGACAAAAATTAGCTTTTATCAATTAATACTGGCTGGCAGCACTAGAAAGGTGGGAAAAACAAGTTTCTGTTTTCTAATTCATTCTAGCAACATGCTGCTTGTTGTAACTGTTTCAAAATATAAATAAACTATGCAATCAATAAAATACGTCCAATGCATATTTTCCTTTGGCTTAGCATCTCTATCAGTCAGAAGATAAAACCATGACTCAGAAAGCACTGATCATCAATGACTGTTTAAATCAAATTGTTCAGAAATTGGCTATACCAAACCATACAAACGAAATCTGGATCAGTCAGGCGATAAGTTATTATTTATAACCTCATTTACTTGTTTACAGTGCTGAATAAAAATTAGTTACCTTCAGAGTGTGAAAACTCAGAGTCACTTCCAGAGCAGATTGAAAAAGTCATCTTGAATCTAATGGACTTAACCCTTTAAGGAAATTTTAGTTTAATATTACCCATCCCAAATAATATCTTGATGTACTTAATTAACCTCTAGATAATTCTGAGTGATACTTAGGTTAACAGATTTATGAGTCAATCAAGTATCACTATCTAGTTAGAATATGGGGTTGTTTTGGGAGGGAAAACATTTTACTAAATGGCAAAAAAAAAAATGCATAATAAGCTTGACAGAATGGAGGTCAAAGACATTTTGTACTTCTTACTCTCACTTTTAAAGGCATAAGAACAATCTTTCTCAATATAGCCCTTCATTTAATTGCCTGGTGGACCTTGATTTTTTTTAGTTCAGGGAATTAACTAGATACATTTATGCACTGCAAGAAACTCTAATTTAGTGCTGACCTGTTTGTCACAGGTGTTAGGACAAAGGAGATGACAAAAAAACAAACAAGCTGCACAGGTGGTATAGTAGTTCCTGGCATCAAGCATTTTTGAAGTAAAAATGTGTGCAGGAGGTTTTAGAGCTAGGTCAGATTTCTGTGGATACTATACTTTTGTGTAGCACAAGTATAGAGCAAACTACATACAGAGATGGAGTGAAAAAGTCTTTTTACATTGCTTATGTTTTCAGTGACCACTGGCACTCAGCCTTGTGGTCACCTCCAAGACTTCTCTTAGTGTTGTTGGAGGACACTTGCATTTCATTTCTACAGATTACGTGTTATTATTCAATGGAAACAACATGGGAGAAACTGAATTCAAATACAAATATTTTGGACTGTATTTATTTTTTAATAAATTTTAATGAAAAGTAATTTTCCAAGTGCACTGAAGAGTACAGTTTTGCCGTCCAAGGAAACTGAAAATAACCCCTTCATACGTGGTCATGGTGGACAGTAGCTGGCAGTTGTTCCTGAAACAGTAATTGCACCCTTTAGTAAGTACACAAAAATACAATCTTTAATGTCATAATTACATATACTTCTTCTTGCTTCATTCTCTGTTCAGTGCTTACTTTATGAACACCTATTGGAATGCCTTGTTTTATCATCTATGTTCAGAATATGGCCCTAGGCATATTTATAACATATGATGTGTTATATATTAAAATACGGATTTCCTCACTATCTTTTTCTATAAAATTAATTGCTAAAAATAAGTGGAGCTATTATTAATTAGAAAAAATATACAAAGAACTAATTAAATTATCTTCACATCTCTGGCATGTTTCCTGTTTTACAATCAGGATGTATCTACATTGTTTAGCCCGGGAGCAATCACAGGCTCAAATAAGATATTGGCACACTTCCTTACACAGGAAACATGCAGCTAGGTTGTATACGTATCCCATACTGCTTTGCCTTGTTAAATATTTCTATTAAGGAAACATCTTCTTCACTAACCTGTCTGCCCTACCATTCAATATTGCTGCAACATGCTCCAGGATGTGCTTGAGCAGTTTTCAGGGTGACCAGACATGTTCATGATTGTACTGGTACATTTTACATAGCTGTTAGCAAGACCAAAGAACCATAGAATAACTTGGGTAGGAAGGGACCTTAAAGATCATTTAGTTCCAACTCTACCATGGGCAGATATGCTACCCACTAGATCAGGTTGCCCAGGGAATCATCCAACCTGGTTCTCCAGGCATGGGGCATCCACAACCTCTCTGGACAACCGGTTCAAGTGCCTTGCCACCCTCTGAGTGAAGAATTTCCTCCTAACCTAAATCTCCCCACTTTTCATTTAAATCCATTCCCCTTCATCCTGACAGAATCTGATCAATCAAAAAGTTGTTCTCCATCTTTTATAAGCCCTCTTTAAGTACTGAAAATCCACAAGGAGGTCACCCTGAAGCCTTCTCTTCTCTAGGCTAAACAGCCCTATCTCTCTCAGCCTTTATTCACAGAAGAGGTGCCTCAGTCCTCTGATTATCCTTGTGGCCTTCCTCTGGACCTGCTCTAACAGATGAACGTATCTCAGAATCACAAAATCACAGAAATGTCTAGGTTAGAAGAGACCTCAAGATCATTGAGTCCAACCTCTGACCTAACACTAACAAATCCTCCACTAAGCCATATCACTAAGTTCAACATTTAAACGTCCTTTAAAGACCTCTAGGGATGGTGACTCCACCACTTCCCTGGGCAGCCCATTCCAATGCCTCACAACCCTCTCAGTGAAGAAGTTCTTCCTAATATCCAACCTAAAACACCCCTGGCACAACTTAAGCCCATTCTCCCTCGTCCTGTCACCAGGCATGTGGGAGAACAGACCAACCCCCACCTCGCTACAGTGTCCTTTGAGGTACTTATAAAGAGCAATAAGGTCACCTCTGAGCCTCCTCTTCTCCAGGCTGAACAAGCCCAGCTCCCTCAGCCAATCCTCACAGGACTTGCTCTCCAGACCCCTCACCAGCTTTGTCGCCCTTCCCTGGACTCGCTCGAGCACCTCAATGTCCTTCTTGTAGTGAGGGGTCCAAAACTGAACACAGTACTCGAGGTGTGGCCTCACGAGAACTGAGTACAGGGGGACAATCACTTCCCTAGCCCTGCTGGCCACACTGCTTCTTATACAAGCCAGGATGCCGTTGGCCTCCTTGGCCACCTGAGCGCACTGCTGGCTCATATTCAGCTGACTATCAAGCAATACTCCCAGGTCCTTCTCCACCAGGCAGCTTTCCAACCACTCATCTCCCAGCCTATAGTTCTGCTTGGGGTTATTGCGCCCCAGGTGCACTTGGCCTTGTTGAACTTTATACAGTTGACCTCAGCCCATTGGTCCAGCCTATCCAGATCCTCCTGCAGAGCCTTCCTACCCTTGAGCAGATCGACACACGCACCTAACTTGGTGTCATCTGCAAACTTACTGAGGGTGCACTCAATGCCCTTGTCCAGATCATCGATGAAGATATTAAAGAGGACCAGCCCCAGAACTGAGCCCTGGGGAATGCCACTGGTGGCTGGCCTCCAACCGGATTTGACTCCATTTCACTCCATGGATAGTGAGATAGTGAGGGCTACATTCTGCTCCCCATCCCCTTCCAACAGTTCAAGGTACTGGGTATCCCGAGAGCAACTGGTTTTGCTGCTAAAGACTGAAGCAAAGAAGGCATTAATCACCTCCACCTTTTCCTCATCTTTTATAACTAAGTTCCTCCCAGCATCCAGTAAAGGCTGGAGATTCTCCTTAGTCCTCCGTTTTGCACTAATGTATTTGTAAAAACATTTTCTGTTGTCTTTGATGGCAGTAACCAGATTGAGCTCCAGATGAGCTTTAGCCTTTCTAATTTTGTCCCTGCACTGCCTCGCAACATCCTTATAGTCTTCCCAAGTGGCCCAGCATGTCTTTCTTGTACTGGGGGCTCCAGACCTGTATTCAATACTCCAGGTTGGACCTCAGGGCAGAGCAGAGGGGGACAATCACCTCCCTTAACCTGCTGGTCACACTTCTCCTTTGATGCAGTCCAGGATCCTGGGCTGCAAGCATGTACTGCCTGCTCGTGACAAGTTTTTCATCAACTAGAATACCCAAGTCCTTCTCTGCAAGGCTGCACTGAATGAGTTCTTCTGTACTTATGTCTGGGATTGCCCCAACCCAGCTGAAGCACCCTGCACTTTGCCTTTTTGAACCTCATTAGGTTCACTTTGGCCCACTCCTCAAGCTTGTCTGAGTCCATTTAAGTGGCATCCCTTCCTTCTATTTTATCAACTGCGCCACTCAGCTTGGAGTCATCTGCAAACTTGCTGACAGTGCACTCAATCCCACTGTCTATCCCACTGTTGTTCCCACTGGTAAAGATATTAAACATTGATGGTCACAGGGAAGACCCCTGAGGGATATAGCATAAATATATAGCATAGATGGTATAAGGATATAACATAAATGGCAACCTTTTTTTTTTTTTTTTAAAGTAGTGTGCTTAAAATATGAAAAATAACAACCCACAAAGTCTTTGATTCTTATGACTTTTGAAACACCTACATATTATATAGTAGTTTATCTCTGCTATATATTATTGATATTGACTGTTGCAGCCTCTGTGAGTACTCAGTTCCTCTGAACATTACAGACCTTGGACTCCAATGAGGAGACAAAAATAAAAAATAAAAATGGAATAAAAATAAAACATAAATAAAAAAAATAAAATGCCACACATTACAAAGAAAAAACCTAGGCAAAGGAAAACTGTCTTGGGGACAATGTTATGCCTGAGTGTATGTCTCCATATTTTGTACAACTCCCTACTCATTGAAAACCTTCCACCAAAGGGCGTGAATCGAAATGTTTTCAGGTGAGGCCAATGATTGTTTCTATAAGACAGAGTTCTGGCCAGAAAAATGTACTGAGGAACATTTAAGTAAGCAAGAAACATATCAAACTAAACTAAAGTGAACTAGCTAACTCCCATCCTTTCCTTTTTATTATGTTGGTCTGTGGCTCAATACACACCCTGTTAACAGTGATAATTATGTACATATTAATATCCTAGTACCTTTGGAAGCTTTGGAAAGCTGCAGAAACAATGCAGAATGTACTGTAATTTATTTTAAAGAAGCAAACAGGAAATTAACTTTTGCCATTTGAAGTTAAGAAATCTATTTCACTGTTAGCTGTGAAAGTGGAAGAAAGAGAGAAAAGATGATCATTATAGGGGGCCAAGTTCACCTGATAAGGTCGGGTAGAAAGAGTTTTTATAGACTTTATATAAGATATCTGAACACCCTATTTATGATGATTTTTTTTTCTCTTGCTTTGTATTTCAAAATGGAAGTACCTTTTCACTCAGTGAGTAATATAAAAGAAGTGAATCTGGGAAGCTTTTGATCCTTTTGATCCTAAACCACTTTTTGGTCCTAAACCACTTAAGAATGTACATTTCTTTACTGTAAAAATCCTAAACCCATACACATTTTTTTTACTTTTTAATAGAAGTAAAGTCTCTCTCTGAAGTCTCTTTCTGAAGAATTTTACAACTATGGCTGCATTTTTATTTATTTATTTATTATTTTATATATACAGTGTAAGGCACAGCTTTCCAAAACATAAAACTTTTATTTTTTTTTCCAACTTTATATTTTATTTTGCTTATGGTGCGTATCCAATAATTTGAACACTGGATGTCAGTTTTCCGAATTAAAGTTCTTCTGGTTTTCCTGTAGGCAATTTCCTTCCATTCATATTATCCCATGCATCTCATTATGTATAATATGTCCCTTTAAATTACAAACAGCAACTTATATTTATTATGTACTGCATCTTATGATCAGTAGCAAAATATATTGGAACGAATCAAATAGAATTATTAGATCTTGAAACTGTTATTTTTAAAACAGACACAGTTACCTGATAGGCCAGACTCTGGGCTTTGCTCTCTGTCCTCATCTGATGACTGTTTTGAATAAAAAATACAGTGTGTTTTTTTCCCTCATTTGTGAATTGGAAGATAAGTCATAGGTGTCCTGGAGAACATTCCATCTGTTATTAGTACAACACAAATTTACAGGCAGAATTTTACAGTGCCTTCTCACAGTTTCTGAATTTTATATTTGTTTTTCAATACACTTCTGTCATGGAAAAAAAAAAAAAAAAAAAAAAAGATGAATAATTCTTGAATAATTCTGTATTTTCAAGTATCTTCTTAGCATATTAAAAAAAAAAAAAAGAGAAAAAGCGAAAGAGAGAGAAAGAGAGAAATAGAGGAAGGGAGGAAGAAAGAGAGAAAGAAAGAGAAAGAGAGAAAAAGGAAAGAAGGCAAGGAAGGAAGGAAAGGAGGAAGGGAGGAAGGGAGGAAGGGAGGAAGGGAGGAAGGGAGGAAGGGAGAAAGGAAGGAGGGAAGGAAGGAAGGAAGGAAGGAAGGAAGGAAGGAAGGAAGGAAGGAAGGAAGGAAGGAAGGAAGGAAGGAAGGAAGCCAGGCAGGGAGGGATGGAGGAAAGCATGAATGAAGCAGAGATGACCAACCTCTTTGTACCTCTAAGACAAATTTCAATATTTTCTCAATTTAGAGAACCAAAAGTTCTACATCCCTCAAAGATCAAGAGAATGTGTGTTTGTTTAACGTTTGTTGTGAAGAGGAGGACATGACAGGGAGCTTCATGAAACTGTTCAATGACAGCAACCCCTCTATTAAAGTATGGATTTGATTTGGGTGCAAAAGAGGGTCTTACTATAGTGGTGTTTTTATGGTGTAAGAGCCTGCAATTGTCATTCATACATGCATGACAGGAAATGCCCTTGAGAATGTATTATTCATTTTGTTAGTCCCATTGAGTGCAGTGATTTCTAGACTTCCGTGCATAAGCTTCAGATCTACAAATTTTCTTTTGATGTTTACAAAATTTCCTTCTGATATTATCCCAAATCCAACATCTGGTGAAAATCAGTATAATTATAGTATAATTAGATCGTGGAATCTTGTGTATATTAGTTGCATCTTTTTAATCTAATAAAATCTCTTACCTTCAACTTTTTGTCATAGATTTATTCCTAATACATAAAGCTAGAGCTTCCAGCATGATAAACTATAAAACAACCATAGTTCATATATTGAGCTTTCATGCAAAGCTACTTCTTAATAGGAAGTCAAACTATCCCAAATTAAACCACACTGTCTATTATATGATTGCATTGGCTATTACTTTAAAGCAAAAGTAAAATTAATTATAAGATAAAAAGTAGAAAATTTCTCATATTATTGCCTCTACTTTCTGTGGGGAATAAAAAGGCTGAACCACAGCCCATGAAGTCTGGATTTTTAGAAGAATTATTTGAATGATGTCTTTGGTAGTAAAAGATAAAAAGACCATAAAAGGTGGTAGGCTTCGTTGTGGTTTTCCATTGTTGATACCTACATGTTCCAGTTTAAATTTGCAGTTTGACCCCCGTCCCCTCCCCTCCCCCCTTCTGTGTCTCACGTGTGCTTCATCACTAAGCATTTCATTACTCTGACCTTTTTACTATAAACATTTGGGCACAGATTGCCTACAAATGGGTTAGAAGGAAATAAATCACTCTCAAAGGCATTTCCCATCGTTTGCCAACATTGTTAGCCAGCTTTTGCAGATGCCCTTCCTGGCATCAAAACCTAGGTGCCTGCAGGAAACAAAAAAGTGCCAGTTTTCTCCTGATGTTCAGGAAAGGCTTTGTTTGCTACAGAAGAAATCCATGTGCTCTGATAAATGCTACTGTGTTTAATGAGTGTGATGGGCAGTTTAGCTTTGTGACCTTCTTAAAGTTGACAGCTTCCTCCACAGGTTGTCTTTGATATAGATTATACCACAGACAGACAGATTACCAGAGTAAAAGAGAATTGCATATATTCTACTCTTAAGTCATGCTTCTCTATGTAGATCTCTTGGACTTCACAATTTCATATGCTTTATTGTTTCCACCAGCTGTGTGCAGGTTTTTAGTTTTGTTTTATTTTTTTATCTGAAGTAGAATGTTCTTTGCACAGCCGGATTCTGTTACCGTGACATTTCATATGGGCCTTTATTGTTTAGTGTTGTGGAGTATTTAGGATAAGTATATTTGCGCTAAATACTAGATAGTATTTCAACTGAAAGAAAAAATAAATTAAAATGCATCCTGTTTTCCTCAGTCTGCACATGTCTACAGAATGGAGCATGGTATTTGAAACAGTGTGCTGTTCCGCTTTAGAGAATCAGACTGAAACCAGATTTGCTTTGCCATATCTTCACCTTTACTTTTGCTGTTGTCGTTGCTTCATTACCAAATACAGAAAATGCTTTTCATGATAAACACATCTAATTTTACTCTGAGGACATTTTTATATATCATTTTTGACTGTTTTTCCCCTCCAAACAAGAGAACACAGAAATAAATTTCAGAGATAAATGTCAGAGATATAAATGTACCATGCTCAGAGACTATCCTGAAATTGTTCATCCTCTTCAGAGATTAGGCCTACAAAAATAACTTCAGTTTTCCTTAAAGCATTATTCAGGACCTTCATTCTTACACAGATCTAAACACAAAATATTTATTCTGTATTTACAGTAGGAGTATAATCTCTCAAAATCTGTATATTACTTAGTAAAACTAACAAATACATTGCTTCACTTTCTTCTTTCTCTCTGCCTTTTCTTTCCTTCCAACCTACACTTATTTCTTATATCCTGAGTTTACTTAATTACTTAGCAGGTCTTAGATAAAATTTTGTCCTGGTAATCTGAAAGGTGATATACATGTACTAGACCATCATATCATGTTTTTTCTTTGTCAACATTAGGAATGAGGAAACTAATATGTACATTTTCCAATCTTTTTTGTTTGTTTGTTTGTTTGTTTCCTAATAATTTATTTATTTTAAAAATAAAAATACAGAATTACACAAGTAGAAAATAACAGAAGGCTGATGAAATAACTATGTATTACATGGAAAATATAGTTTCATGCATAATATGATCCAAAATGTTATCACCCCAAGGATGTGAAGACTTCATGATGAGCAAAGGATTCTTAAAATCCAGAAGGAATCTTATCAACATTTTAAATTGGCACATGCACAAGGATTGCCCTAAAATCCATATGTCATACAGATATTCTGTTTTAAGCCCTATCCCATGATATAATCTACTTTGATTTGCTTAATGGAAAATAACAGAGAAACTGATGCTCAGTCATGAATAAAGAACACTTTTATTTGTAGTAGAGTAATATACTCTATTTGACTATAGCAGAGTATTTTTAGCAGAGTAATATACTCTGAGTACCAAGAACAGGTGGACCAACAATAGTGTGTGCATGTCTTTATGCACACACCACATGGGAGTGCAGTACATATGATATAATGTACATAATATCATAAAATCATAGAATCATAGAATATCCTGAGTTGGAAGGGACCCTTAAGGATCATCAAGTCCAACTCTTGACACCGACACCGCATAGGTCTACCCAAAAGTTCAGACCATGTGACTAAGTGCACAGTCCAATCTCTTCTTAAATTCAGACAGGCTCGGTGCAGTGACCACTTCCCTGGGGAGCCTGTTCCAGTGTGCAACCACTCTCTCTGTGAAGAACCCCCTCCTGATGTCAAGCCTAAACTTCCCCTGCCTCAGCTTAACACCGTTCCCGCGGGTCCTGTCGCTGGTGTTAATGGAGAAAAGGTCTCCTGCCTCTCGACACCCCCTTACGAGGAAGCTGTAGACTGTGATGAGGTCTCCCCTCAGCCTCCTCTTCACCAGGCTGAACAGGCCCAGTGACCTCAGCCGTTCCTCGTACGTCTTCCCCTCCAGGCCTTTCACCATCTTCGTAGCCCTCCTCTGGACACTCTCCAACAGTTTCATGTCCTTTTTATACTGTGGTGCCCAGAACTGCACACAGTACTCGAGGTGAGGCCGCACCAGCGCAGAGTAGAGCAGGACAATCACCTCCCTTGACCTACTAGCGATGCCGTGCTTGATGCACCCCAGGACACGGTTGGCCCTCCTGGCTGCCAACCGTGTCCTGGGGTGCATCATATCCTGTATGAATAATATATTCATACACTGGTCTTACATTATTACTAATAAAGTATGATTAATGTTGGAACTTTCCTGTCATTGGTTTTATTTTATCTGTACATATGTACATATGTGTATAGGAATTTCTGTATGCATATACACTGTTGTGAGGAGATCTCAAACCCCCGTGACAACAATATTTAGCTGTTTGCTAGCCCAAGGAGAGCTTCATCATGCAAGTAGAAGCACCTGGGATAGAAAGTACAGCAGCTTCCACATTCCGTGCTGAGTCTCAAGGAGCAGAGGATGCCCTGCACCTATCCTTCAGTGCTCATCACTGCCTTCCCTTAGGGCCACACTTACTGTAGAAGGGCAACACTGCAGCCCCTACTATTGACTGATGGCTGTGGCATCCTGCATATTTCCTGAGTGGTTGCAGAATGGGTAATGTACGTTACGAAGCAAGGAGTAACTTGAACTCAGAATATGAGATTGTTCATAAAGAACAGAAAACTGAAAAAATTTCCACAGCACAAACACTGGTGTATTAGAATGACATTTAACTGCAAAGGAATCTAAAATCTTTATCATAAGAAATACAAAGAAAGGAATCCAATTAGTCTTTAACTACACTTCTAAAAAGAAAGTTAATCTCTAAAATTATGGGGTCTTGGAATTATAGAGACACTGAAATGACAGTAATAATCAGATACAATTTTGCCTTTCCTGTCCAATATAGTATTATGGCAAGAAGGAAAACAGCTACGGTAATGTGATGGTAGTGAAATGAAGGATATTACACAGTGTGGAAGCATGTAAGTTAGTCAGTCTCACACCCAATACAAAATGGGGGAGTAAAGAAGTATAGAAAAGAAACAGGCAGTATCTTTATACCATCATTTATTGTTTCACTAACACAGAGAGTGTAGCATACTGTGATCTTGTTTAGCAATGCAGGATTCTCATTTTACTTCATATATCCTCATTTGTTCTCACCTATTTTTTATATATACGGAGAGAGAACATGTAGAGAAATCTATGCGTGTGTGTGTTTGTTTTTGTGGAAACAAAGAGCTTTGAAAGATTTCCCCTCATACTATTTAAAATGGTGAAATGTATTCAGCAGGATTTCTTGTCTTATATTTTTGTGATCTTTGTATCTCTCTTACTTTTTATTCACCTTACAGAGCTCCTTGTAACAATGGATGTCATGTGGCTTTTGCCAATATGTGGACTGACAGCCTGATTTAACTGCATTTTCCTGTAGCTTAGAGCTCAGTTCTAAGGGACAAGAACACTCTGGAACTTTGTTTCAGACACTGAGTGTTACTGATACTCTTTACCACATAGGTAGCACACAATACTTCACAGGAACATGCTCTTTCTCACCACTTCTCTAGGATTAAAGAGAACTGCTTATTGTGGTTTTGTAGTACAGTAGATTCACAAGAAAAATGTGACCTATGATATCTAAGAGGTAAAAATCTTTTTTTCATACCATAGCTTTTTTTTGTTTTTTTGTTTGTTTGTTTGTTTGTTTGTTTTCTTGCACTATTGCACAGGTGTTTTGTTTTATGTGTGCTTTGTGTGTGTTTTGGTTTGTTTACATTTTTTGTTTGTTCTGTTTTGTTTTGTGCGGGACTAATATTTTTATTCTTTGGAAGTAAGCAGTTTGGCAATTTTTTTGCATGAGCCTTTGAGCCTGCAGGTACAGCTGGTGCAACTATTATTTTTAAAAGAAGAACTGATGAATCTCTTGACAAAGATATACAAAGTGATAATGTTGCATATATTTTGTCTCTTCACTTACAGTTCCAATGGGCATTAAATACATACGTATAATTATATAATAACTGTTAATGCTTGTTTTCATGTGTGAAAATGGCAACAGCATACAGCACACAATTGCATACATATGTACATGAAAAAGAAAAGCACAACTTTACAGACAGTAAAATTGCCCCCTTCTGGGTCGGTGGTATTCACAGTGAAAGGTGTTACATTTATCTGATGTTCACAGTAATCTAGTAATTGCTTCTTTACAAGAAAAAAAAAAATAAAAAAATCCATTTGGCAGTTTTCTTTAATATATGTGACCATTTTACTATAACTGTCATTGATCATTATACCAAATTATCATTGAATCAGTAAATTTTAGACGACATTTCAGACAACATTCAGCTTACATTATTTGCATACATTGTGTATTTGATGAAAAGAGCTGCATTTACTGAAGGACAAAAACAGAGTATACTCAGCTATTTCTTTTCTCAACATCACATACAAATACATTGGCTTGGGTGTTCTCTTCTGTAGACATATCCTTATGTAGTTTTAGTCTTGCAAAGCTACAAAGCAGCAGGTACATACATTTAAATGCATATAAAAATTTTGCAGATAAAGCTGCCGGGGGATGGGGGGTGGGGTGCATTATGGGGAGAAAACATTTATTGTGTGAAAAAACTTGTAAAAATACATATTCCAGCTATTTGATCTGAATTGCACTACTCATGAATTCCACTGATCCATAGCCTTTTACCCGCATGAAAATACGTATTTAAAACTTGATAGGATATGGAGTCAAGAAGATATAGCAATAAAGGAAACCTGGTAGAAGACTATTAACTTGTACAGATATTGGCTTTAGAAGGCAGACAAGTAAGTATCACACTTGAGGAAAATGTGAGAGTGATTCAGAACATATTAAGTTCACTGTATTTTATATAAGTCATTTAGAATTCAGTATGTCAAAGTACAGAAACCTTGTGGCTTTTTAAAGAGTGGTGCTGAAGTAAATTTGCATTCTATTATTTCCATATTATGTCCCCTAGGCCTTAGTAATGACTACAGAAAGCAATTCCAGATGAGTTATGCCTGTAAAAACATGCATACATGGCTGCTGCTCACAGCAACAGCCTTATACCTGTCCAACTAAACTAAAGTGACACATACCAAGTATTTCAACATGATATTAAATTGTTTATGTCTCTAACAAATGTCAAAAAATGAACACTATCAGGCTGAAACACTGGACTTTGTTTTTGTAAAGACCTGATACGAGAAACATCACTGAGATCCCATTAAGCTCCACTATCGAATAAAGAGTTGTACTTAATCTTGTCCACAGAGAGCAGACAAATGGAACTCCAGAAGTGCACAGTGTGCTGCTGCTGCCCCCTTTAGACAAGTAAACATAAATAATTGCGTGTGCTGTACTTTGCCTACATTTTTAAAAGGTCTTTCTATACAAGCTATTACAGAGAAATTATAATAAGAGACTTGCCTAGTGTCTCTTATAGTCTATTATAGTGCAACAAAATATCCAGTTTATTACAAGACCAATGAAAAAAATAAGGTTGAATCTCAGAGAATATGACAACCAGAATGTATTTGTCAATACATGTTGGAAGATTTAAGATAATAAGGAGCAAACAGTGAAAACAAAGATATAGTTAACACTACTAAATCTTGAAGAAGAGAGAGATATTAATAGGGAGAAAAAAGTTTCAGTCCCAACCCATGAACTTTAGGATGACATACAGCTTGGTAACCCAGGTAGGCCATGAGATGATTATGTGAAAACTATAGCAAGAATGAATTATTATCACTTTCCATTCCTTTAACCTTTGCTGAGAGACCTGATTAATATTTGGTCATTTGGTCCTGTCTTTAAACTTTGTCTAAGACATGGTTACTAGAATTTTAATGTCTGCTTATATATGTCCTTTGAAACTGAGTTGCATAGGGTGATATTTTGACCTAGACTGATGTTCTCCATTTTCACTTGGCTGTTCACTTCTGCCTCTTTGAATCAAGTTTGGCCAGACATAGCAGGCAAAGCAGAAAAGTTAACTCACTAAGTATAAAAGGATGAAGTTCTGTCTTCCTGTTCTCAATTCAGTGAATAAAGGCTCCAAATAACGGTAATTACTGAACTTGTAAAAACCCTAATGCCTGCTGCTTTCAGTAGTTTCTGGTGGTTTCTAAATTACAGAACAAAATGTGTGCTCTAGTTGAAAAATGAGTGTAGCCAATTAAAACCTACAAAAATAATAATAAAAAAATTACCACCCTACTGCAGGGTATCATGGTATTTGCCTCCTGTACACATTTAAATAAATTTCCAGTCCCTTGTCTTTGTATCACCTAATTGTGCACGCAGGTGTCACCCTAAGGAAGGCAATCTATTCCTGATCAAGAAAGCCGGTACTAATGCATATTTTTAAGTAGTTGCAGAGAATATGAGATCATATGCCTTCATAATAAAAGGACAGAATATGATATACCTTCTTTATTATTTATATTTCTTCTGCATATAAAAATATTCTGATGAGGGAGAAGAAGCACTGGCAATTACACCTATTTATATGTGCTAGGTATGACATGTCAGGGTCATTGTAAATTCAGACTACAAAGGAAAAACAATTTTGTTGTTGATTGTCCTCCAGCATTATATTAAAATAATTGAAGCATTTTAATCCTTTCTCTTTGTGGCAAAAATGCAAGACTTCTGGAGCGTCTTTTTACAGAATATGAAAGTCGAAAAAGGTCTGACTTTTTATATATCTCCCAGCTTGTTGTTCAGACAATTAAAGTAACTGAAATCTACTGTGTGTTTACTAGACATGAATAAATTAGAGGAAAATAAGTCTGTGGATACTTGTTAAGATTCAAAAGAAATGCCACTGTCAGAATTGTCACAGCATCACTAGTGTATTCTGGAAGAATAAGTAAAATGATGACCTGAAATGACCATGAAAATTGCCTGAAAGCTCACCTGTGTTTCCCCAGATATTTTGATTCTTTAACAAATTATAAACAGTCTCTATAATGCTTTTGTGCAACAGTCTTCACATCACTGCAACAGCATTATTGCTACAATTGTTTAAAATAGCTATTTAAGTGCAAATACAAAACTAAGTGTGGTTTTTCTGTTGATCACAAAATATCTTTATTTGTTCTTATTAGTATCAATACCAATTCCCTTAGTGCTCATTTTATCTGTTAAATGCAATCATAACTCCAGTGCAGTCAAGGTCCAGAACAGAATACTTCATGTGCTGAATTATGTCAAATATATTTGTTAGAGCAAAATCACAGCATATAAATCAGCTGTAAAGGACGCCCAATATATAACAATACTAGAAACCTGAAATCTTCATACGAGTCTGCAAAAGATCCTGAATTATTGTTTGTGAAACTATTCCAAAAATTTTGAATGACATTTTCCAGATTTTTTCCAATGTTTCTGTGAGTAAATCAAATTTGAAGAAAAGGGACAAGAACAGATATGTTTGTTCAGAAATATTTATTGATTTTCAACTTTTGCCTGAATTAAACAGAATTAAACTCCATGTCAGGGTCAGAGCATGTTGACTACTTGTTGCTAAGCAGCTCTCAGAATGGTTGCTGCATTTTCACAAGAGCAGTCCTTTCTATGGAATGGCACTTCAAGTCCAGCAAAACAATGAAGTGTGCTTTATAATGTTTTGTCAGAGAGCTTGTACTCTTCTTAAAAGGAGCTAAAAATACATTTTTAAGACTATTTCAAATATTTTTCTTTTGCTTTTCTCATCAAGCTTTTCATCTCTTCTTCATAGGTGGTGTTCATTTGTTTTTGCTAATAAGTTTCTCTCTCCATGTCCAGTTAATGCAGCTGAGTTATGTTTTGTACTTTTCTACATACTTATAAAATCCTATACATTCTGAAAGGGTTTATTTGTCACAATAAGGAACTAAACTGCCTTTAAGTTTACCTTTTGGGCTGGGTGGATTTTCAATGCTTTCTTTGAATATATAATAACCCTGTGTTTGACAGCTTTTTCGATTTTCTAATGTAGCATTTTCTATTGTTTCTGTTTTATTTCCACATGCAGAAATCTTTCAAAGCTTCATTTTAAAACTACAAAAATCTTTCATATTCTGCTATTTAAACATTTAAAAAAAAAAAGTTTGGATTCACACTATATTCTGCTGGTAAAACTTCAACATTTCAACTATTACAAAGATGTTTAGATTTTAACATTCTTTAACAAACCTTTTATTTTATTATAACACCAAAACCTTTTATTATCACCACCAAAAGAAAGTGCTTTACTGAATCAGAATCTTGTTCAGAATAGGAATCAGATTTCCACAACTGTGTCATATACAAAACAGCTTATATCTCCAACCAGGCAACATCAGTGCCTGGGCAATGTATAAGACAACGAAGGATCTGTGTATGGTTTCTTACTACATCTTGATTCTGATTATCCTCACTTTATTGTAAATAAATTGAAATTAATCAAACAATTGTAGCATAAAACTGATACAAGTTTTATGTATTATGATCATGCTTACTGCCATGACAGTGTGGCAGATTGTTTCACATCATTTGCTTCAAAAGCTTGGGCTAGTCATTTCTCATGTGCTCTCTATTCTTGCACTTCAGTATAATCTTCCTTCTTCCCTTAACCTGTCATATTAGATATTTTTTCCTATTTATCCATACAATGGGAAATCAGCTGGACTATATTCTGTGACCATTTCTTAAGACAGAAAAATAAATCACTCCTTTCCTAGCTTTTGAATTTTCACAAGTGGAGATATCCAATTTACTTCACTTAAAACATCACACTAACTTGATTCCTTCAAAATATTGATTACTTAAATGCTTATGGGCTGTTACTAATTTCAACCACACTAGGGCTTCTACTGTTTTATTTTTTGTTTACAGGCTATTTTTTATCTAATTCCTTTATTTATTTATTTATTTTGGTTTGTTTTCAGGTTTGTATTCATCTTAATTATGTAAAGAAATAAAATGAAGTACAAATCTACTCAGAATACAACAGGAAATCAAATTTTGCAAGCTCCTTAAACTTTTGTATGTACCACAGACCTTTCTCAAGTAAAAATATTGCTGTGTTAGATACTGGTTTTGATATCTAACTTTTTTAATTTGGCCATTAGAGAATAACCCTTTTGCTGGAGCAAATAATTCTAGGCACAATTTAGATAATTTGACATAAATGAATTCCACTGATTTGGAAGAACATCTATCTGGATGTTAAATAAGCAAATGTGTGTATCAGTTATTTAAGCTCTTAAGTTTAGACTGAAAAGAAAGATCATTCCCACAATACTCTTACCTTTATCTCTAGGTTGGCTTTGTGTTTACTTCTGATCAATCTTTCATTGCCAAGTTTGCACTGTAAGCATTTGTTTTATATCCCCTTGTTTCCTGGGCTACTGTTACAAATCACTGTTATTTCCCAGTTGGCCGTACTATCATCACCGGTTTTTGGCTTTGTTTTTCCTGCTGTCAGCCATGGCAGTGGCTGTCACACACAGGATACACAGTGCTGCAGTGTTTTTTAGTGACAAACAATCAAAAAAAAAAAAAAAAGAATTTAGGAAGTTGAGAGAGTTGTGGCAGGAAGAAGAAAACATTCAGTATTCTCTTAACTAGTAAAAAAATGTATATCTATACTCCATGCATATGTATGTAGGCTTCAAGAAATTATTACTGTACACATGCTTGAGTTAAACACCTATATCAATAAGTTAGGCAGGGATGGTTGGAGGACAAATTCAAGACATAAGAATCTGATCATGCAAATTGCTTCACTTTTAGTTCACTTAGTCCATTTCAGCCAGAATTTCCAGAGATAGACAATTCAAAAAAGAGATGAATGTCTGGTAGACCATGTGGTCATACAGACATCTAGTGGGACCTCAGTAAGTTGACATGATTGACATGACAGAAACTTCATCAAGGTCAACAAAAGGAAATGGAAGGTCTGCACATAGAGAGTAACAAACCCCAAGCACCAGCACATGTCAATGAGCCTGCAATGTGATCTTGTTGGCAAAGACAACAAGCAGCATGCTGGGCTTAGTAAGAACATTGCAAGAAGTTCAAAGGAGGTGATTCCACTTTATTCAACAACGCACTCAGAAAGGGAGCACAGCACCTCTGGAGTGCTGAATCCAATTACGGGCTTCCCAGGACAAGAGAAATGGGGACGGTGAGACCCACTGATGAGACAAGAGGCAATGGACACAAAACAGAGGAACAAGAAATTGCATCTGAACACAAGCAAACTTTTCTTTCTTTTTTTACCTTTTTTTTTTTTTTTTTTTTTCCACTGTAGTGATGGTCAAACACTGAGCAGGTCATCTAGAAAGGTTTTGGAGTCTCCGTTTCTGAAGATATCCAACCAGATATGGTCCTGGGATAACCCTATGTGAGTGAGGCATTTGGACTAGGTCAAATCTCAAGAGATCCCTTTATAGTCTAAACATATTTGCGTGTCTATGAAGTACAGTTTAGTTTATTACAACAGAACCCTCCAGCAGGCAGCGTGGATGAAACTGTACCACATTAAGCTCGTTCAGCTCTATTTGTTCCTTTAACAGTGTATCTTTATTCTTTCCAATACTCCTCTACAAATAGGCAGATGACAAATGGGCTCTGCCCCTCTGAAGAACTCCAGAAATGACAGTAATACGGTATGACCTCTATATTCACTTTTTTTCACATATTCAGGATTTAGAAAAATAAAAAAAAATAAAAAATAAAATAAAAAAAAAAACCTTGCTTTAAACCTATTATATGTAGCTCAGTAACATTGATACAAGTTGTGACAACTAGCTATAATAACAGATAGTAGTCATTTCACTTGCCAAAGCAGGTTCCTTAGAGCAGGCTGCCCAGGTAGGCATGCAGACAGGCCTTGAATATCTCCAGAGAAGGAGACTCCACAACCTCCCTGGACAGCCTGTTCCAGTGCTCTGTCACCATCACCGTGAAAAAGTTCTTTCTCATGTTGGTGCGGAACTTCCTGTGCTCTATCTTGCGGCCATTACCCCTTGTCCTGTCCCCACAAACCACTGAAAAGAGGTTGGCCAAATCCCCCTGTCTCCCACACCTCAAGTATTTATACACATTGACGAGATGCCCTCTCAGTCTTCTTCTCTCCAGGCTGAACACTCCCAGGTGTCTCAGCCTTTCTTCATAGGGAAGATGCTCCAGGCCCTGTGTCATCTTTGCGGCCCTCTGCTGGACTCTTTCCGGGAGATCCCTGTCCTTTTTGTATTGGGGAGCCCAGAATTGGACACAGTACTCCAGGTACTCAGGTGAGGCCTGACCAGGGCAGAGTAGATGGGGAGGATCACCTCCCTTGACCTGCTGGCCATGCTCCTTTTAATGCATGCCAGGATCCCATTGGGCCTCTGGGCATGAAGGCACACTGATGGCTCATGGTCAACCTGTTGTCCACGAGGACCCCCAGGTCCTTCTCCCCACAGCTCCTCTCCAGCAAGTCGTTCCCCAGCCTATACTGATACGTTCAAGTTATTCCTTCCTGGGTGCAGGACTCTACACTTGCTCTTATAAAACCTCATTTGGTTTCTTACTGCCCATCTCTCCAGCCTGTCCAGGTCTTTCTGAATGGCAGCACAGCCTTCTGGAGTGTCAGCCATTCCTCCTAGCTTTGTGTCGTTGGCGTACTTGCTGATGTCGGACACCATTCCCTCATCAAGGTCATCGATGAAGATGTTGAACAAGACTGGACCCAGCACCAATGCCTGGGGAACATCGCTACTCACAGGTCTCCAGCTGGAGTCTGCGCTGCCAATCACCACCCTCTGAGCTCAGCCAGTCAGCCAGTTCTCAACTCACCTTAATGTCCACTCCTCTATCCCACACTTTCTCAGCTTTGCTATCAGGATGTCATAAGGGACAGTACTGAAAGCCTTGCTAAAGTCAGGGTAGATTCACTGCTCTCACCTCATCTACCCAGCTGGTGATGTCATCATAGAAGGCAATGAGGTTGGTCGAGCATGAATTCCCCTTGGTGAATCCATGCTGACTACTCCTCATAACCTCCTTCTCTTCCACTTGCTTGGAGACTGCATCCAGAACAAGCTGCTCCAATACCTTTCCAGGGACAGAGGTGAGACTGACTGGCCTGTAGTTTCACAGATCCTTCTTCTTGTTCTTCTTGAAGACTGGATTGACACTGGCTATTCTCCAATCTTCAGACACCTCTCCTGTTCTCCAAGACCTTTCAAATATGATAGAGAGCGGTTTGGCGATCACCTCTGCCAACTCCCTTAGCACACATGGTCGTATCCCTTTATGACTCATGGATTTGTGTGCGTTGAGCCCACTCAGATGCTCCCAAACCACTCTCTCATCAAGCAAGGGGGAGCCCTCCATTTCCCAGCCCCTTTCTCCTCCTGCCAGGGTCTGAAGCAAAGAAAGCATTCTGCCTTCTTGGCATCTCCCATTACCAGGACATCCTCCTCATTCAGCAAGGAACCTACATTATCCCCAGCCTTTCTTTTAGTTTATATACTTTAAAAAGCCCTTTTTATTATCTCTTATCTCTTATCTCTTTTGCAAGCCTCATCGCTGGGTGTGCTTTAGCCTTCCTTGTTGTGTCCCTGTAGGCCCTGACAACTTTTCTATATTCCTCCCAAGAGGACAGGCCCTCTTTCCACTTTTCATAAACCTTCCTCTTCATTTTGATCTTATTGATGAGCTCCTGGCTCTTCCTCACAGGTAAAATCTGCTAATCTATATTATTCTGCATATTTCCAGTTCAACTTCAAACTAAATTCACATTCCTAAATTGCATCTAGATAAATGAAGGTTTAACATAGCAACACAAACTTTATGCATCAAGTGTGTTAGTTCTGAAATATTAATTATTGCATGTTTTTTTCATAGTATATTTTTAGCAAAGACTCAATTATCTCACTTTACTTGAAGGAGAACTGTAGATAAGTTCAGCTTAGAGCACTGTGCTGACAATGAAGACCCATCTTTTTAGAGGTGTCCTGGTTTTCGCTGATATAAGGTTATTTTTCTTCATGGTGGCTGGTATGGTTCAATGATTTATGTTTAGGTGAAAAATAATGTTGATAACACACTGATATTCTAGTTGTTGCAGAGCAGTTCTTATACTGAGTCAAGTGTTTTTGAGCTTCTCATGCTACCCTCCCAGTGAGGAAGCTGGGTGTGTGCAAGAAGCTGGAAAGGGACTGAAGGAAGACAGCTGACCATAATTAGGCAAAGGGATGTCCTATATTATATGATATCATGCTCAGCCATAAAACTGGGGGATTTGGCTGGGGTTGGGTGGCTGTCACTGCTCAGGGGCTAAATCAGTCAGTGGCTGGTGAGCAATTGCATCACGCATCACTTGTTTTGTACATTTTTAGTACTTTATTACAATTACTATTTCCTCCTCATTTTCTGTACTATTAGATTATCTTTACCTTTTCCTTCTGATCTCCCTCACCTCACTGTGAGTAAACAGCTGTGTGGTGCTTAGCTGTCTGCCATGTTAAACCACAAGGGACACAGATACACAACACAAAATATTCACAATTCATAGTGTTAATTACTTTACTATCAACAAAACCCTTCAAGACTGAATACTGAAGTACTCTAGAGCATTTCTGTCTAGTTACAGCTGAGAAGAAACTACAAAGACAACAAGTAATATTCAATCATATAAATTTATCATATAAATTAAAACTAGGGGATTTTGACAATTGCAGTAAGTTGACAGAATCACAGAATCACAGAATCTCTAGGTTGGAAGATACCTCATGATCATCGAGTCCAACCTCTGACCTAACTAACACCTGCTTACTAGAAATCAGTGCTATTTGGCAACAGTAGAAGTGCTAGGACTAGATGGTGAGGGAAATTTTGTGAGCTGTTTCAGTGCAATGTCATTGTGCCTGTGAGACATGCTTCCATGGAAAGCCAAGTACTTTTGTGGATGGACAAATTCTGAAGCAGGCTGTTCCTGAGCCAGAACAGACCAGTGTATTCAAAGCAAGTCTTCCTGGGAGAATGGTAGGTATAACAGTAAAGAAAGTAATATATTTACTGAGCAGTAATAGAATATTTTCTAATAACACTCATTTTGAAGTATTGCCAAGTCTTTCTTAAGGAGTAATGGAAATGCTACGTCAGTACGAGTAAGAAAAGATTATATTCTCCAGCAATAAAATGAATGATAGAATACTTTATTACTGTTGCCAGAAAATTTATACTGACAAGCATACTCATATAATTCATTGCATGACAAAGAACATTGTATTGTCTTGTCAAAGAAAAGGATCATTTTAATTTAAGATGAATCGTACTTTACTAGCTGGTAGAGACTTCATAGATCATAGGTCTGAGTAACGAAACTGATTTAAAGGAAACAACGAAAACACTACCTTAACAATTACGTGATTAGAACAACTTAGTCCTTGATCATGATTGCTAGCATTTTTAAGAAGTTTGTCTACAGGATCTGATTAATTTTACAAAATTAAAATATCTTCAACAATATCAGGCTTTAAAGTTTAAGTATACCTCTAGGTCTCCAAGTTGCTTCACATACAGGAGGGGAAAAATAATTCTGTCATCCTCTGCTCTGTAAGAATTTTTCTAGAAAATTATGGTCTTCCTGGAGACATTTTAAAAGCCCATTTTATTTGAATCATGTAAAGCTTGTTCTTAATAGAAATAACTTCTCAGAGGGTTTCACTTTGCTACATAGAATAGAACTGAATCAGTGCAGTACATACTAGTATGACATGATATCTAGAAATGGAACTATTTTCACCTCGCTCAACCACAAAAAAAAAACATGATATGAAATTATTTCCACAGAGGACAAACAGCACCTTAGAAATCACTTATTTGACATTTAGGAATGGTTCTTCCAGTTAGATTGAAATGATCCCACTGCAAGCTACTCTGGCATAACTGAGAACAAGCTAATTTCAAAGGTCACTAATTGTCCAGAGGAAGTGACAAGTATATGGGAAGCACTTGATGAAGAAGAAAAGATGGGAAGGGAAGGGAAGGGAAGGGAAGGGAAGGGAAGGGAAGGGAAGGGAAGGGAAGGGAAGGGAAGGGAAGGGAAGGGAAGGGAAGGGAAGGGAAGGGAAGGGAAGGGAAGGGAAGGGAAGGGAAGGGAAGGGAAGGGAAGGGAAGGGAAGGGAAGGGAAGGGAAGGGAAGGGAAGGGAAGGGAAGGGAAGGGAAGGGAAGGGAAGGGAAGGGAAGGGAAGGGAAAAGGGGAACACTGGAGAAAAACAAATGAAAGTCTTCAAAGAATATTTTCACCTCCCAGAGGACCTCTTCTGCCAGGTCAATGATTACAGTAATAATATATATATATATATATATATATATATATATATATATATATATATATATATTATATTATATTATATTATATTATATTATATTATATTATATTATATTATATATTATATAATTATATGTAATTTAATTTTATATATATATATATATATATATATAAGAAAAAGAAAGAAAAAATAAAAAGAATGCTCAGAGTAATTTACTTAAAAGACTTAGCGGAGTGGATATGTCTTTCTTTTTCTTGATAACTTTTGCTTAGAAAATACAAGTATGGAATGGGTTTTCATTTATTTGATAAAGGCTTAGCTGCTTTCCTTCCTCTCTTTAAGATAAAAAAGGGTGTTGGAAAAAAGCAACCAAATATACTGATACAGTAATAGCAATCCTTTTCTTTTGCACATTTTGATTGTCAGAAACTAATGAGAAACAAAATATATCCATAATCCTTAAAGGTTCCAAATCACATTAAGCCTGATGCAAATTAGCTTAAAAAAGGATTGGATATTTAATGGTATCCATTGTGATAATGAGAAAAGACATGAAGCAAAGTGGAAACAGGCAGTTACCCTATTACATTTAACAAGCAGGATGTATGAATTATTAAATTAATGTAAGCTCCCTGAAGTTGCTAAATAAGAGACTCATTTTTGAAATAATTCTTGTTGCATCTTAAATACATGTTGGACCATTTCTGACAAAATTCATAATCTTTCCAATAAGAAAGAAAAAAAAAAAAAAAAAGAAAGAAAGAAAAAAAAATAAAAAAAAAAAAAGCCTAATTTCTAATGTTTTTCAGAAAACTGGAGTGTATCCTCTAAAGAAAGACTGAGAGGCTTCTGTTTAGCTTACCAGCTGGATATCTGTTGTCGGAATGTATTGTAATAAACAAAACCTACTAGTGGTAAAGTACACCTCCATTGGCCTGCTTTCAGAGAGCACAAAAGCAGTCTGAAGTCACTACAGACACATCCGTGTATTTTATAACATAAGAAGTTACCACCCAAGGCAGATTTAGAGTTCCATCATTTCAAGAATCTGTTAAAGTAAAAATGAAGTACAGGAAACAG
Organism: Anas acuta; assembly: GCF_963932015.1. NCBI lineage: Eukaryota > Metazoa > Chordata > Aves > Anseriformes > Anatidae > Anas > Anas acuta. The sequence goes on along the minus strand of NC_089017.1, from coordinate 52,713,181 downwards.
AATGGGAACTGAATATGAACTTTCTCTTTTTCAGTAAAGATTCAATTCTCTAATGTAATGTACATATAAGTATTTAAATGCTGAGTTTATTTTATTTTAATATATTTCCTCAGTCCTCTAGCCAGCTGTTTTCTCTCATCTGTAGAAAGACCAAATTTGAGTTTCTGTGGAATGCTCAAGAGCTGTAGCCTAATTTCAAGGCATAACAGAAAGATATGTCTGATTTGCAATGCAACAGGATTGATCTTATAATTTGTATTGCCTGATTAAAGACTGCTAATTAAATTTACTAGTTTTTATGACTAGGCGGTACTTGTTGTAAGGAAAAGAAGGGAACAAAAAGAAAATTAACTACAGAAAGTTAATGTAACCCTTCCAGTAAATTATAAGTCCACTCTCATGCTGTGGCAGTGAACCACCTAGCTTGGTGCTGAGAAATTTAATTCTAGTAAGGCTAGATTGCACATACTTTCCTGGACAATCACATTAAATTTATTAGTACTACATTAATTTTAAATTTAAATTTAAAGCAGTAAAGTTTGTGTAGTTAAAGACTTCCTATCAGCACTGAACCTGAAAGAGAATATGAAGCACTGAATGAAGCACTGTTTTACACAAAATGCCTGCATGGTTGTGACAAGATGAACTCAAAGAGTAGTTTGTTTCTGAACTCTCTGCAGCAGTGAAGGAGAGTGACAAGTACAAAAAAGTTGCATTCTTGAGAGGTGATCTGTTGTAAGGAAGAGCCAGTTCCAGTCAAAATAACAGAATTATGTTTATGTAAATATGAGATCAGATCCTCAGCTGGTAAAAAACAGTAATAGCAAGAGCATTAGTAGTAGTAGCTGTACTGTCTCTGCAAAGGATTAACAAAATGAAAGAATATCCCAGACAGACGCAGAACAGAAATACAAAAGAGCTGACCAGCATGAGTACTTTCCTGCTTGAAAAAGCCAACAATTAAAGTGCAAAAGCAAAAGATGAGCATAGGAGCACAGAGGAAATCATGGAAACAATAAGCTGGAGCTGGTCACTGTGACAAGCAGTAGAGACTGTACATACACAGTTTAACTATGGCACATTTTTGTAGGCATTTCTCCAAAAGAAGGTTTTGAGGAATGTTCTGAAGACAAACCATAAAGGCATTACACAGATACTCAAGGTCTTCTGCCTGGCTAGGAAGTGCTGGGGTGGAGAATTATCCACATATCCACTTTAATAGACTGATGTTCATTCATATCAAGCACAGACTGACATTAAAGTATAAATGAAGATAAAACTGCTTTCAAAATCAGTGTTGCTCTCCCTCAGTAATTCAGAAAATACTTTCCTATCACAGGACCATGAGTTTTTTTACACAAAAGAAATAGATACTTAAGGTTTTTTTGGAAGATGTGATATTTGCATGGCTATATCAGAAAACCTGAAGTGCTGTAATGATATAAAATGTTACTGGTCTTTAGGGAAAATTAATTTTCTTTCAAACACCAGACACAGTATTTTGTCTACTAATCCAGTGTAAGAAACAGGTTTCCTACAGATAAGAATATTCTCTGCTAACAAGTAGCTTACAATATTAATTTGGAATTTCAATTGTATTTTTGTGAATCTATCACAGGTCAAAGTAACAGAATTACAGATTTTTTTTTTTTTTTACATTGGAAGGAGACCTCTTGATATATCATCTAGTCCAATTACCTTACTAAGTGCTTTTTTGCTAGGGTTAGCAAAAGCAGATAACCCAGGACCATGTCTAGCCACCATTTGAGTATCTGTCCATTGCCTCTTGTCTTGACAGTATCACTGTCCCCATCTCCCTTGTCCTGGAAAGCCCAGAATTGTATGCAGCACTGCAGAGGTCCTGTGCTGCCTGAGGACAGTGTTGAGAAGAATGGAAGGATCACCTCTTTGGAATTGCTGGCAATATTCTTCCTTGTCGTGGTTTAACCCGGCCGGCAGCTAAACACCACGCAGCCGTTCGCTCACCCTCCCCCCTCCCTCTCTGGGACGGGGGAGAGAAATGGAAAGTGAAGCCCGTGAGTTGAGATAAAGACAGTTTAATAAGACAGGAAAATAATAATAACAAAATAATAATAAAATAATAACAATAATAATACAATGGTGATAATAGGAAAGTAATAATAGTATGTACAAACAAGTGATGCACAATGCAATTGCTCACCACTCGCTGACCGATGCCCAGCCTAACCCCGAGCAGTCCGGCCCCCCCTCCCCCCGGCTAGCCACCCCTATATATTGTTTAGCATGACGTCAGATGGTATGGAATACCCCTTTGGCTAGTTTGGGTCACCTGTCCTGGGTCTGTCCCCTCCCAGCTCTTACTGCACCCCCAGCCTGCCCGCTGGCAGGACAGAGCAAAAGGCTGAGATGTCCTTGGCTTAGTATAAGCACTGCTCTGCAACAATTAAAGCATCGGGGTGTTATCAGCACTCTTCTCATCCCAAGCCAAAACACAGCATTCCACCAGCTACTAGGAAGAAAATTAATTCTGTGCTAACTGAAACCAGGACATTCCTAAGCATTGCCAGCTTCCTAAACTTCCAGTGTGCTGCTGGTTATCTTTGCCAACAACATCACATTGCTGGCTCATGTTCAAGTCTGTGCTCACCAGCACTCACAGGGCCTTTTATGCAACCTGCTTCCCAATGGGTTAGCATTTGACATGATCTGGTGCTTTGGGTTTATTCCTCCCTAGTACAAGCTTTGCATTTCCTTTTGTTGACTTTGATGAGATTTTTGTTATCCCAGTCTTCCAGCTTACTGAGGTCCCACTAGATAGCTGCACAACCACCTGGTCTACCAGACACTCATATTTCTTTTTTCTTTTTTTTGTATACTTGCTGACCACCCAGGTCATGAATGAAGGTGTTTGTATTGGTCCCAGTCCCAGTATTGTCCCTTTCTGACTTGCCTCCAGATGAATTTATGCTGGTCACAACCCCCTGGAACCAGCTATTAGGGCAATTTTCAATCCACCTCACTATCCACTATCTATCCTGTATTTTAGCACCTTGTCCTTTAGGATATCATGGAAAGACATATCAAAATACTTAAGAAATTTCACATAAACATCCACTGCTCTCTCTTTGTCCACCATGCTAGTCAACTCAATATAGAAGGAAAAGAGGTTGGTGAAACATAATTTCCCATTCATAAGTCCATAGAGATTACTCCCTGGTACACTTCTTTTCCTTCACATGTTTGGAAATACTTTCCAGAATCTGTTACTCTACCACCTACGTCAAGCAAGGCTGACTGGTGTGTAGTTCCCTAGGAATTCATTCCTTTCCTTTTTGAAGACAGAAGTGATATTTTCTGTCTTCCAGTCTTCAGGAATCTTTCCCAAATGCCAAGAGATTTCACAGATAATCAAGACTGGAGTTGCAGTGACAGCTAACAGCTCCCTCAGCACTTGTGGGTACAATCCATTAGGCCCCCCTGTGCATGTGAGGTTTCTTTAAGTGCTCCCTATTCTGGTCCTCCTGAAGGACCTTACCTGAAGGTAAGTTATTACTTGTTCCAGACTTTCACTCTGATCTCTGGGGCCTGGGATACCTGATGTCTGGTCTCAGCAGTACAGACTGAGATGATGAAAGCATTTAGTACTTCAGCTTTCTGCATGCCATTCAACATCAGTTTCCCTGCCACATTCAGCAACAGGCCAGTATTTTCCTGAGTCTTCCTATCATTATAAAATTATATATATATTACAAGTATATTACATATACTTGTAAAATTAATTCTTGTTACCATTCATATCCCTTATCAGATTCAAATCCAGGTTATCCTTAGTTTTCCAAACTCCATTGACATAAGTATGGATAGCGAGTATACTCCTCCTTGGTCACCTTGACCCCTTGTCTCTCTTATATGTTTCTTTTTTATGCCTGAGTTCACTTAGAAGCTCACATGCAGGTCTCCCCACAGCTTTTCTTCATCTTCTGCTTATTTAGATGGACCTTTCTTGAGTTAGAAGATGATCCCTGAAAATCAGCCGGTGCTTCTTTCTGGGATTTGTCTCACAGGAATCTTCCAAAAAGAGCTCTGAATAAGACAAAGTGTGCCCTTCTGAAACACAGGACTATGGTCGATCTTTTTGCCCTCCTTCCTCCTCATAGGATCATAAACTCCATAATCTCATTGTCGCTGCAGCCAAGGCTGCCCCCAGCTTTCACATTCTTCCTTGTTTGTAAGCAACAGGTACATGAGAGAACTTTTCATTTTTGTCTCCTCAATCACCTGTGACAGTAAGTTATCATTAATGCAGTCTAAAAGGTCTCCAGGATTGCTTGAGCCCTTCAGTGTTGTCCCTCCAGTAGATATCAGGGTGTATAAAGTTTCTCCTAAATGGCTAGGGCCTGTGAGCATAACACTTCTTCCAGTAGTCAGAAGAAGGCCTCATCTACATCTTTCTGATCAGGAGATCTATAACCAGATACCCATTATGACATCAACCATGTTTTCATGTGACCTGTCCTGCCACACCTCCTTGATCCCTGAGATGTCTATGGTCAAAGAAATTGCACTTCAGTTAGGTTTGATTGATATGTTCCTCTTATTCCAATCACTCCAGTCCTTGGCTTCCCTACCCCATCCACAACTTCTCTCATTGACAAATTTCTCCCCAACCTCCAGTCTCAATATAGATAGTTTAAATCTGTCCATATGTTCCATATACATATGTCCATGTGTATCCAGATGTTCCTTACTGGTATGCCAAGGCTATTGGGAAAGGTACATTTGCCACACTAAGTTAAGTGGATCCAATCTCTTCCAAATAGCTACTGACCCTCAAAGAAGTCCCCAGAGTGTATTTTTTTTTTTCCCACCTATATTTTCAACATAAAATAGATTTCACTGATTTCACCTGCTCAGAGGCTGTTTCAAGTCCTCATGTTGTTTTCAGACAATACAAGGTGTTTGGGTTAGTTCATTAAATTTACGAGAGGTATGTGCTTCTCATCAGGTTTCTTATGTAGAATAACTATTTCTCTGTATAATATATTAACTAGCACAACCTTTAGTTTTAAAGCAGATATTGATTCTACAATTACCTCTGTTCTCTCAGTAAACATTCTGAAGATCTCAAGTATTCATTCCCAAGCACTTTGTTTCCACTGTGAAAGGATAGTATGCAATTACCATACATAAAGTAAGACCCTCTGGCCAAATCATTTCATCTGCAAACTAGAAGAGATGTTTGATTTAATACCTCATCTTGATATGATGTGATCATTAAGATTATAGAATTCCTATAGACAAACTTAAACAGACACCAAACTCCACATGAAGTTTTATTCACACACATAGCTTCATCCTGTAGATCTAGATGCAAATAAAACTAAGCTTATATCTTTGAACAGCATAGTCACCAATGTTTTCCCATCAGAAATAATTCTATCTAAGCTGGTAAAAGGATTAGGTTTCCTAACATGACACTTTCTCTCTCTTGTATCTTTACTACAGCTGTGATACTATTTCCAGTAATGTCAACTGGATTTTCCCTGCTATTGTAGCAGAAGCAGAAGCAGATCTTAACTAATTACTTCAGGAGCATTTCAAATTCTTATGAACTGCAGCTGAGTGCAGAGTAGGGAGTGATGGAGGGAGTTGTGCCTTTATGAGGCTTTGAAGTGATCTGAAACATAATGGTGGCATACAGAGCATGGAACAGAGCGCTGGGCAGCTGAAGTCCTGGGGAAGTTCACCTCTAGTGCACATCCAGGCTTGCCTAACCTGCAATTAAAGACAATTACCAACAAAGTTGTAAAATACTCAGCTGAAGCAATAGTTATGGTATCACTGCAGCAAAATCCAGTCCCCACATTACCACCAGCTCTGAAGCTAGGTAGTCTCTATTTAAGCCTAACAGATATTTTAGCCCAGTCTTTGAAAGGAACGTAGCTATGCCCACACTATTAAATAGAAGAGCAAATGTTCCTTCTAACCAAGACATAGCAGAAAAACAGAAGTTTTTAGAAATCGGTGCTATCTTGTCATTCAAGTTTATGCTCAGATTTCACCAGGATCTATATTTGTCAATATTTTGATGAAAATGTGTTGTATCTTTTTCAGAGGTAAAGTGCTTGTGAGTGCTTTAAAGAAAATATGTATTTCCAGTCACAAGTGTGGCTGTGCTTTAGTTCAGCTTGAACCCGGTGCTCTTCATCAAAGAGCTGATTTCCTCACAGAATCTGAAAAGCTTTTAAAAAGGATGAGATTGTTTGTCCTGAAAATACACTACAGAATTTGTCAAAGGCACTTGTTTTGCCTGAAAGCCATGCTTTTTTCTCCCATATCCTGTGTCATTTCTTCCTGTCACTGGCTGGGTAAATCAGAAATTCTAGTTAGCAGCAGTCAAAGGCAATGGTAAAAAAAAAAAAATAATGCAGACCTGCAAATCATGGAGTCATATTTCTCTTCCCCATGTTATGTTCCCCTTTTTCCTCACTTTTCTCATAGATATTGATCATCTACTTGACAAATGATTATTTGGTATTCATTTTAAAGTTTTTTTTTTTTTTTAAAGAGTGAAAACAAACTTTTATATTCTGTCAAATTTGACAGTTTTTATGCATATCTATTCCAACATGATACATAGTAATAGCTGCTGGCATCTGACTAGAAACCATATCTATGAAAAGTTTGTATTTACTCATTTCTTGGTGACATTTACCAACAGGTAAATAAACTATCTGAACTGTGGATAGAAGGAGCAGCTTACTTATAAGCAAACTAACTTATTTATATGTAAAGAGGCCAGTCTACTATGAGATGCCTAGGAGCCAAACACTGCTGAGGGCTGCTTAGTGTGCTTAAGAAAATTAATGGTAGAATGATTGTACATACAATTCAGCAAGAAGTCTCTATTGCTAAGTTCACTTCCCGTTCTAGCTAGATACTAAAGGTATGCTTAAATAGGCAGGAAATATCAATGTAATGACAGTAAATAAGCTGTTGCCTCTGTAAGCTGCTATCTCTTATGAATGATCTCAGTTTCACCCTGCATAAGTTGTTACAGAAAGATTTGCCGTTGCCTGCAGGCTAGAAAATTTGAAACAACCAAAGGGTTAGATTAAGTATGGCACATCCTTCTACCCAGTGGTTTCCAAAGATATTTTATGCAGCCTTCAGAAAAGTGCCTCTAGCACTTGAAATGATGTCCAAGTTTGCTTTTTCTCTCACTCTGTGGGGTTCTGACTTCTCTTCAAGTTCTCTGTAGAGGACAGGTTGTTGGCTTTCTTTCTGACTGACTTAAATATGAATCATTTCCCTTGATTTGCCCTTTCTATTCTTACTTTTTTTTTTTTTTTAATTTTATTTCCATGGACTAGGCACTGTATGGGAACCTGCTAAGAGATCTATTTCAGCAATGATTTAAAAAGCACTCACTGAGTTACTCAGCTTCTCTATTTTTAGCATGAGAACATTGTATACAAACTTTGTTGCTTTTTTTTAGGAACTTTAAATGCTGATATCTGCTTGCAGCTCAGGGACTTTGCCTAAGCCAGTTTTTTCCTCCTGTTCCTAAGCAATTGCTCTAGCTGTCAGCACATTGCCAGCTAGCTAGGACACTAGCTAGCATCTCAGACAGCTTCTTAATGAAAGACCCATGCTGATCTTTCTATTTATGCATCATATCATTGACTGATCTAGGACTCACCCTAGACCTGAAAGGTATAACTGACTTGTTTTAATCAGCTGGAGCTCCCAGCAATAAGCAGATAACATTCACAGTGCAACAGCCCTCTGACATGATGTACATTGCACCATTTTCTCCAAATAAACAGCATACTGCCCCAAATTATATAACTTTATAAATGTAGATTTCTGAAGAAAGGTATTACGAGAAGTATAACCTTTAAGTAGAACCATGTTATCTGCACACAGACAGGCAGAGGACATACAAGAAGACAGGCATACAGAAGGTATTTTCAGTCTTTAACATTTGGTGGGTAAATTCCACTGGCACCTTCCATAACAGGGTTAAATTTAGGTCTAAAAAGACATCTTTACACCAACGTCAGTATGCTTCTCCCCCATCTCTCTCCCCCTCCCCCCCAAAGCACTTATATATTCATATACTTACGTCATTATGATGAGGCTAAATTGACTTGATGACTAGATGATTGGTTGACAGTGCTTATTGGCACAACCAGAAAGGATGCTGTGATTCTGTATTTACATCAGGGTGAGCATCAAGGGAGGATTGAAGCAGAGTGATGAATGTGCAATATGCTTATTTATGGGGCTTCCATTCCATCAAAGCAGCAAGTTACTACTCGAAAAGAAAATTAAAAAAAAAAAAAATCTACAACATAACCTTTCCAAACAATGTTCAGTAGGGTCTTTCCTATATTTTGATGTTTCATTTGTGTGTGTATATGTGCATAATATGCAATTGTAGAATAATATGCCTTTATAGAATAGAATCACAGGAATGGAAGGGACCCACAAGGACCAATAAGTCCAACTCCTGACTGTACACAGGACACCCAAAAACCAAATTATTTGTCTCAGAGCACTGTCCAAACACTTTTTGAACTCCTGCAGGTTCAGTGCCATGGCCACTTCCTTGAGGAGCTGGTTCCAGTGCCCAACCACCCTCTGGGTGCAGACCCTTTCCCTAACCCCCAGCCTGACCCTCTCCTGTTCCAGCTCCATGCTGTTCTCTCGGGTCCTGTCACTGTCCCCAGAGAGCAGAGCTCAGTGCCTGCCACTCCACTCCCCTCGTGAGGGAGCTGCAGGCTGCCATGAGGCCTCCCCTCAGCCTGCTCTGCTCTGGGCTGAAGAAACCAAGGGACCTCAGCTGCTCCTCATGCATCTTGACCTCCAGACCTTTCACCATCTTTGTTGTCCCCCTTTGTATGCTCTCTAATATTTTTATATCCTTATATTGCAGTGCCCAAACCTACACAATGTACTCGAGCTGAGGCCACACTCTGCAGAGCAGAGTGGAACAATCACTTCCCTTGGCCAGTCAGCAATGCTGTGCTTGATGCAACCCAGGGTAGAGTTGGCTCTTTTGCTTCCAGGGCAAGCTGCTTGCTCATGTTCAACTTGCTGTTGACCAAAACCCCCAGCTTCCTTTTGTGGAGCTGCTCTCCATCCTCTCATCTCCCAGTGTGTACATATATCCAAGATGGCTCCATCCCAAGTTCAGAATCCAGCACTTGCTCTTGTTAAACTTCATACAGTTGGCGATTTCCCAGCCTTCTAGTCTCTCAAGATCTCTCTGCAAGGCCTTTCTACCCTTGACAGAATTAACAGCTCCTCCTGATTTAGTATCAACCACAGACTTATTCAGCATACCTTCAGCTCCTGCATCCAAGTCATTTATCAAAACATTAACAAGAAATTATACTATATATGTCACACCTGTTTAGTTGGATCATTTCAGGCAAGTGCTTTTTTGTTTTGTTTTGTTTTGTTCTGTTTTGTTTTTCCCAGAAGTTTTCCTTGTTAACAATCGTCTTGCTAATTCATGAAAAAACAGTTTTTATGTAATAAATAACAATTTACTTGAGACACTAAGTATACTTGCTTTAAATTGTACTTTGTATTTCTTACAATAAATGAGTCATCAAAATATTAGCAAAAATATTCCCCCCAATTTTTTGTCTTCTGCAGACTTATTTAGTACATGTTGGAGTCCTGCATCCAGACCATTTGTAAAAACATTGAAGAGAAATGTTCCAAAATGGACTGACCACCAGCCTGTTGTAACCCCATTAATGATAACCCTTAGAGACTGATCCATCAGCCAATTGTTCACCCATCGTTTTATGTTTTTATCTAGCTGTATGCTGAGCATTTTGTCCAGAAGGATACTATGAGAGTATCAAAAGCTCCAAAAATTACACTATTTGGCTTCCCTTCATCAACTACATGGGTCATCAAAGGAAATTAAATTTGTTAAGCGGGACTTTCCCTTCATGAATCCATGTCGGCTACGACCAATGACAGTGTTATCTTTCAAGTATTTTTTAGTAACTCCCAGAATAATGTTCCTTATATTTTTACCAGCCACTGAAGTGAGACTGACAGGCCTGTAATTACCAGGGTCTTCTTTCTTGCCCTTCTTGAAAACAGGGACAATGTGTGCCAGCTTCCTGTCAAGCTTTCTGTTTGCCAGCTTCCTGGACTTCTTCAGATTCCCAAGACCACTGAATAATAATTGAGAGAGGTCGTGTGATGATATCAGCCAGCTCTTTCAGTGCCCTAAGAGGAATTCCATCTGACCCCATAGACTTAAGTGTGTCTAGCTGGAGCATCAAACCCTGCAGAAGTTCACAGTTGGCAGAGAGCTTAACATTTCTGAAGTCACAGCGCTCCAAATCAGGACCCTGGAGGTCCCAGGGCCCATCATCAGTGTTGAAGACAGAGACAAAGAAGACATTAACCATTTTTGCTCTGTTTATGACCTTATTTGTGAGGTGGCCATCTTCATGCACTGGTCCCAGCCACCAATTTCTGGACCAATATGGACCAACCACATTTCTGGACCAATGTTTTCTGTCTCAACATTTTCTCTGGTCTCTGGCATAAAGACCACAGAGACAACAGGGTTCTTTAAGGATCGGTAACTGCTACTACTTTATTGAGGGCATAACTTCAACTCTCTACTGATAACATGACATCAACTAACTTTACTGAGGACAGGTAGTACTTTTCCACTAACTGTTCGTTGGTCAACAAATTTGCCCGGCAACAGCAAACACCCAGCAACTTCCATGTCTTTACAACTGGAGAACAAGCAGTCTGAGACAGCAAGGCATCTCATGAATCACCTTTCTTTGTTCCCTCTAAACTCTTTACATTTCTCATGGCCTCATCATTAAGAGTCCGATGCTATCACCAATGATGGAGTTTGTTGACCCCCATAGATATACTCCCACACTGGTCCTCCTTTCTGTTAACATATGTTATAAAGCCCTTTTTATTGCCACAGTACTGGCCAGCTCCAACTCTAATTGAGCCTTGGACACATGAATTTTCTCCCTACAATGGAAAACAGCATCTTGTTAGTCCTTCCATATTGCCTGATCTTACTTCCAGTGTCCATACATTTTCCTTTTCCACGTAAGCTCCATAAGAAGATCCCTACTTAGCCAAGCATGCTTTTTGTTCCACTTGCTTGACTTCCAACATTTTGGAATCACCTGTTCCTGTGTTTTTAAGAAGTAGTACTTAAAAAGTGACCAGCATTGATGGACCCCAATACCTTCAAAAGCAGTTTTGCAGGGGACCTTACTAATTAGTTCTCTGAGCAGCCTGAAGTCTGCTCTCCCCATATTCAGGGTTGAAGTTTTGGTAGCAACTTCCCTTTTATCACCGAACATTTTAAATTTGACTGCTTCATGGTCATTATGGCCAAGATGTTTGGCCATCTCTGAGAATAAGCAAGAAATCCAGAAGATCCTCTTTTTCTAGTCATCTCCCTCAGTAATTGTATCAAGACATTATCACCAAGGTGTCCTAGGACTCTCCTGGACCTGCTTGTGTCAGCTGTGTGGTATTCACAGTTTATGTCTGGCAAACTGAAGTCACCTACAAGGACAAGGGTGGCTGATTTAGAAGTATCTCTTAGTTTCACAAGTTTCACTTGTGCCAATGATGTCACAGCTCTGGTACTAAGCCAAGGATTCTAGCTCCTCTTGCTTATTCCTTATACTGTGTGTACTGGTGTAGAAACATTTCAAATCTGTGTGTTCTCAGCACCTGCTGGATCAGACCGAAGGACCTCACCAACAGACAGCCCCTCAAATTTTAGTGTGCTGTCCCATGGCTTATCAGTGGCAAGCCAGTTTTTATCCTTTACCACCTTCAAATCTAATTTAAAGCTCTTATACTTATCACTTTTCTCCCTCTGTTTCTTCATATCTATCTTCTGAGAAAGTTTCTTTGTTTCTCTTCATCATGTTTATGCTTATGGTTCACCACAACTGTGTATGTCAGTTTTCCTGTATGCTTTACAGCAATTTACAACAAGAACTCTTCTGGTTTATTTATTTATTTTCCTTGCTTTAACAGTAGTTTCACTTGAATATGTTGAAAGTTCTGCCTCTCCAGTAACATCAGTATTAACACTGGGTCTTGAACTCACCTTCTGTATCTGAACTGAAACTCAGACCTCTCTTCTTTAGACACTCCAGAATGTTTGTTTGTTTGTTTTGTTTTGTTTTCTCATTACACTACATGAACCAAATAGAAAAAATCTTGTACAGCTTCCCAGGTGAAATGTTGCCCCTCTGCAGTTAGTCTGATCACTGACTTCAGTGACTCTGGGATTCCACAAAGGTTTTTTAATGCTGGAGGTTGAACTCACACTTAAATTGTAAACATTTGTGTTTTCGCCAGGGGTTGAAAATGAAGTGCTGAGCTGACAGCATTTTATGGCTACAGAAACATTCAGTGGATCTTACAAATTTTCATTTGGCTTCGGAAATATAAAAAATACCAGTCTATTCCAAAGAGAAGCCTATACTTCTTTGAACCAGGACTTTTGAGTTGGCAAAAGTGATCAAGCAAACCAGTACTCATAACATAGTTTTATATGTATATATATTTACCTAATCACATAAAACCATAAGTACATTTGAATGCAAGTATGGTGGGTTGGCCTTAGATTGCAGCAAAACTTTCACACAGCTGTCTGTTATCCCAGTCTCTGCAGAACAGGTGTTGGGGGAAAGAATACAGAGAATGCAAGAGCAAGACTCCCTGGTCAAAATAGAGACCAGGAGATCACCTAGCATTTACTGGCACAAGCAGAACATCAGAGAATTTAACAAAATTTATCACCAATTAATATTAATATTTAAGTACCAATTCAGATATTGAGATACAAAACCAGAAAAGAGCAAACATACACACACACACACACAACACACACACACACACACACACACTGAAGATGCTGGCAGGGCTGATCCCACAGCTGGCATCAGTCCAGGCACTGTCTGAAGCAGTCCCAACCCCCTCCTGCCCTGGGTCAATCAGAGCCAGCAGGCCCTGGTGCAGGCCCACAGGCAATATCCACAGGCCACTAGCACATGCACATCGGCCTCCCTCAGCCCCAGCACAGCCCCTCTGTCTTCCCAGCATCCCTGCCAGCACCCCGGCCTCTTACCCACTTGTGAGGCCCCTGTTTGCCAGCTGCTCATGCTCAGGGCTGGCGTCATACACCAGCACCTATGCACTCAACCCATTGGCACCCACACTTCCAGACCTCAGCACAGGTTCCCTGGCTGCCATATGTCCCAGCCTGGCCCCAGGCCCTGGCTTCCTGGCTGGGGCTGCTCACAGTTTGCCAGCATACACATAGGCACCCCCCAGCATGCCCTGGAGTGGGCAGAGGCAGGTGCTGTCCCCAGAGCTGGCACTGGGCCAAGGAGCAGTGATCCCTTGTCCTGACCCAGCTACCAGTACAGAACCCTGGCCCCATAGCTGGTCTGGGGACACACACCATTCCCACCCCAGGGGCTGGGAGTTACAGACTTCACACACACACCATAGTAGCTGGTGCCAAGACCCCATGGGATCTAATCACTGGCACCACAGTCCAGGTTGTCCACTACGGATTGGCTCCAGACTCTAGCACCCATCCCTTCATACTGGTCCCCTGGAGTTGGTGATGAATCCCTGTTGCTCACAGACAAACAAGACAGCGACAACATGGAGAAGATGGGTAAGAAAAGATTTTTTAAGATAGATCAAGCCCATTTTTCACACAAAGCACCTTTCTGGTTTATCCCCCTTTCTGACAGCCCCCGGTCTGTACCTCACTGCTCTCCCTCCGCCACACGTCCCACAGGGATTTGCAGAGCTCTGCCCATCGTTGTACCTCTTGCAGCCCAGGGCCCTGGTTCACAGCTGTACCATCTGCGCCAAGCCAGGGCTGATCTTTGTGGAAGCGGCTCCTGTAGTTTCTCCATAGCCCATCAGCCAGTGTGACTGGGACAATTGTTTTTGTCATTGTCTCTGTGATTGTTTCGTCATGTCTGTGTCTCTGTATATTCTTAATTTGGCTTCCCTTTTCACCTTAGTTTCCCAACAGACCAGGTTCCCAATCAGATGGAGCCTTGATGGAGCAAGCCTTCTCACCCTATCCTATGTCCTATCATGGGAGGACAAGCAGGTTTGATTCCCATCACTTCCACCCTTATTTTTCATCAGTCAGGTTTGTGTCACTGTGTGTTCTCATTTATGGTTTCCTCCCTTTCTTATTTCTCATTGCATTGAAAATAGTGCTGGACAAGATACCTGTAAAGGAACAGACACTCTCCCTCCACATACATTCACACACTTCAGAAAGGCCGTAAGTGGTGAAGTGCTTTGTTGAAGTGCAATCAAGATGCAGTGGCTTCTCTCTGCCGCTTCTTTCTTCTTAGGCTTTTCCTCTGCTCCTGAACAGGTCCTCAGTGAGCTTCAGTCTTTTTAGGAGGTGTCTGTTCTGTCACCACTGAGCATCTTTTCTACTCTGGCCTTGCTTTCTCCCTCCCTCTGCCATTTCTCAAACTGTTTTCCCCTCCTCCTCTGACTGTCAGACATTTTCTTCCTTTTCTTAAATCCTTTTCCTTGAGATGCTGCCATTTTGTCTGCTGGACCAGGCTGTGCCCTACAGCAGGGCCATGGCTGTCTGGCACAGGGCAGCCCAGCCTCGCCTCATAGAGGAGCCAAGAAGCCTACTGCCACTGCCACGGCACTTGCACCCAGTACAATAAGCCTGAAAATTTGGAAATGATCTTGATTTGAGAATATTGCGTCTTTCATGTTTTTTGTTTAAAGAAAGGATGACTATATATATATATATATATTTTTATTTATTTATTTTTTCTCAAAATGCTACAAGTATTGTCTTGTACTTCCCTCAGGCTTCTTATTTCATGTCTTTGTGGGGAACAGATTTTTTTATTTTTTTTCCCCCTGAGTTTATGTAACAACTAGTGTAAAGTAGCTATAGTAGATAACCAGTAGCTGCTACCACAGTGCAAAATGACTCTCCTAACACCAGTAATATGGATCCTTCTAGTTCCTAAGGCACAACAGACTTCTTCCCATCCTACAGAACACATAAACTAAAAAAAGTTTAAGCTGAAAAGTGGAGGATTAAAATCTTTCTTGGAAGGTAGCTTGTACCTGTCATCCTCAACACTTCACAGGGAAATAGATGTGGCCAACCACAAACACAAATGTAGAGCCTAAGGAAAAGGTGTTGCAGTCTTTCTAGCAGTCCTTAGATGATGTATATTCACTAAAGAGCTATAAGCATGAAGGAGGGAAAACAAATAAATAAATATAAATAAATAAATTAAAAAATGTATAAAAGAACATCAGCAACAACAACAAAAACAGAGAAAGCAACCTGACAGTAAAGCACAGAGGCAGGGCTAAGATTTAGATGCCAGCTCCAATTACCACCAAGCCCGGTGAAACCAATACAGAAAAGTATATGCAACAATCTGTAAAGTGTGGTAAATTTTAAGCAAAGTGACACTACCTCATCAACATTAAGAGTCAAGCAGTTTTCCAGGGAGGTATCCCCAGTGTCTATTCGTATTTAATTAGTACCCTCTCTCCAGTCTTTCTTTTATAAACCAGAGACTAATGACTTGCATGGATTCATTTTCTAACATTACTCACTTGAGTCACTTTCAAATTGTTTCAGACTTGTGACTTGTTCGTTTATTTATTCCTTCCAGCTTGGAACACAAAAAAGTGACCAATTAGTTTCACATTCTGAAGAAAAAAAAAAAAAAAATGGAATCTGAAAACCTCTGTGCCACCAGCCTGCAGCAATTTTGCACTGTTGAGTTATATCAGATGATTTTAAATTTGAAGAAGTGCCATACCCTTGACCAAAGCAGCACGAATGGCTCTGCTAGAATTGCAAATGATTTTATGTACATTGGTAGTGAGACACTGTTGATATCATAATGTAAAAAGTGTATATAAAATAGTGACTAACTTGTTGCTGTTGTCAGTCAAGGTTGTTTGTGGGTTACAATGAGAACAGAGTTTAGATATGTAATACTGCTGTAAAAAGGCAACATGACAACAAGGCAACATGTTGTATAAAGTACTACATAGAAAAGGAAAGCGATCTATAATAAAAATTGCCTGAAACTATTAAACAAACATCAGCAAACTGTAAAGTATGTAAGAATAAAATGACAAATCACTTTCATCAGAGCTTGTAGTTAGTATTTATGGATTCAGACATAATGGGAGGTAATGTACTAGATTTATATAATGCCATTTATTAAGGCTCTCATTTTCCTATCTCCTGTACAATCTTACAACACTATGTCATATTTCACAACAGTTGTTTTAAACTCTCAGGCTTTTATTTAAAATAACAATGCAAGTTGCAACCTAATTATAAATCCATGAATGATGACATACAATACCTCTGCAGGATTCCCTTAGAACAAAAGGGACAATCCAAGATCTATAGATCATCTGAAATGTTTTATGTTAGGGATTGTCACTGCTGTGATATTAAAGGAGACAGGTCATGCCTGACCTACTGTTGATATAACCATAGACTGGTAAAAAATTCTTGAAGTGTCTCACAACCTTCCATCATTCAAGAATAGTTGAGGACAGATGTTTTCCATCAGACTGATACTATTTTCACACCACTTTCATTAAACTGTCATTTTTAAAACTACTTCAATTTCAGACCCCTTTCTGCTTTGTTAGTTTTAATGTATCTCTCTTTACTTTATATGACAGCAGAGGTTGCCTTTGTTCTTGGTGAGTGTAAATTTGCAAGAAATCAGGGCATACACACACAATTACCTACATCAAGTCCAAATGTGATAATACAGTAACAAATTGGCTTGGGGCAAGAACAGTCTTAAGAATTTATATTTTTATGGTCCATTTTGAAAACTTTTGTAATTATTAAGGCAGTACAAAGTAAGACATTTCTGTGACTTTGTTTTGAAAGAATCAGTAAATTTGATATACTAATGTTGTGAAACATATTGTTCACTGAACACAGAAAATGGATGCTTCTGCTTGTCCCAAACGGACATAAACTAAGGTTCAAGAGCAACAAAGAGCAAACACAGCAAATAAACTACATAATTGAATTAAATGATCCTTTAGAAAAGCACAGGCATTTTAATCCTACCATTTGCAAAATTTCTGGACATAATTTTTTCTTTCAGAAATTCCATTCTTGTTTTTCTTGGCCTCAGACATTTTGTCTTCTTGAAAAATGTTGCCCTGAGGAGCTATGAACTTATAAGGACAACAAAATACATGCTTCATAAGAAAAAAGGTTTTTTTTGGAAGTTGCACTACAATACAAAGGATGTGGGGGAAAAAAAAAAAAAAAAAAGAAAAAGAAAAAAAAAGTTTAATATTAGAAAACTTTTTTTGTATTATTATTTTTTTTAATGAAAAAAGAGTAATTTGAAGAAAATTCTGTGGCCTTGGAAGATTTCAATCTGTTGTTTTTGTGTTCTAGGGGATGTGGCAAAAATGTTAGCCCCTTGCTGAAAGCTGCCTGCCTATGGATAATGGATAATGAACAAAGCAGAAAGGTGATGAGAAGAATGGAGCTTAGGGGTACAGTTGGGCAGTGTTGCCCTACTAACAGATAAACTGAGGCAAAGCTGGTGGAGAAACTGATAGCTCCTCTTCCGAGCTGCTTCTAACAGAGAGCCACATGCTGTATCAACATACCAATGCAAGCAGGTCACACACACTGTAGCAAATATTGTGTCTTGTAGTAGTACAGGAGCAACAGCTGCTAAGTACTGAGGACTGAATAGTTCCCTAATACACATCAACCAACTTCTGTGCATTTGTTTTTAAAACCATGTTTGAATAACTACAATATTCATGTATTGTCACATGTATTGAGAGCTGATTAAAGGACTGTAGTTTACTTTTATTATTAATTGGTTACTGATCCTCTAGGTCAATTTTCCTCAATATTGTCACATAGATTAGGAAAAAAAAAAAAAAAAAAAAAAGGGTTGGGAACATACAAATTGAAAATGAATTATGAATTTTTCAACTATTATATTTTACTAAAGCCCATAATCTCTTTCACTCTGCAGAACTATGAGTTGCTGGGACCCTTCTCCCATTTGTAGACTTACAGTTTTTAGGCTTACATATTTGGACAAATTGTCTTGCACAGATTTCACAAATTCTCTTTATGTCTGTGCAACCTTGGCCAAACATATTATCCTAGTGTACCATAGTCCAGAAAACACTTACCCACAGGAATTGTTTCTTTATCTTTTATTTTTCAGATTATTTTTTTTTCCAATAGCTTAAGAACCAGTGTATTCTGTAATATTCATGCAAAGAGTATTTATTAAATCTTCTGTAGAATTACAAAAAAAAAAAAAATCTTTCCTACAAAAAGAAGGAAAACTTGATTTTAAACTTTTTTTTTTTTTTTTTTTAAGGATGAACATTAATGGTGTTTCTCCCCTCTTGAGTGAATACAATACATAATTTTTGATTGCTAAGTATTCTTGTGTTTCAAGACTGCTTTAGTTTGATTTTTAATATATATCCTTATTTTGAATTTATTTTTTCTCCCCTTCTTTAAGTTGAAATACTTTGATACGATTCAATTTTGCAGAAAGTTTTCACATTCAGTCTTTATTCCCACTGCAGCCTTTTTATCAACATTTTCAGTTCTTCTTTGAGCACATTCAATTACACTGTATGGGGCTTACCTAATATCAGATCCTTTATGCTGCAACAGGAAGACTTTAATATGTGAGGTTCTAAAACTTGATAATTTTCTTTACACAGCATTTCTTTCATTCCACGCTATATAAGTTTCACTGATGGCCATAATTTGAAAACTATCTTATTGCTACCATTCTTAACACCCACAATTATTTCAGAGTTTTGCAATGTTACATTCCATAGTTTAGAACAAATGAAGTAGGATTCATTTCTCACACTGCAGTTCATCCAGGTACAATGATACCTACCCTGATAGTTACACTAGCTGTAAGCATTGAAATAACAAAAAAAAAAAAAAAAAAAAAACACTTTTCAATTCTTGACCTTTTCTTTTATTCCCTAGGAATTTTGAAAACTGACAACAGTATTCACTTATTTTGTGTATGATGGCTTTATTACTGCTGCTTGAAGTAGTCTGTGTTTGTTACAAATGGGACTGTAGCTTCTACATTGCAGCAAATACAGATCAGCTGATTTGTTCAGACATCTGGTTCCTAGTGATCATCTTCATCTATATGGCGTCTGAGAACAAACAGGGAATTCCCTACATGCCCATGTTAATAAAAATGATCGGAGATATCCACTTTACAGGAGCAGTAAAATAAAGGTCTTGCTTTTCTGTGGAGAAGAGTAGTAAATAAGGAGGAGCTGAGAAAATACATCTGAGTCATTTGGCTGACATATATATTATTCTTTCTTTAATTACTGTGAATTTGCTTCACTCAAAGCCTGTGCAGGACATGATTTGGGCAGGCACCTTGCCAGATTCTGAGGGCAGCATGCTTTTTACTGAGTTCCTGCTCCCTTATCATGTTGCTAAAATGCTGCTGCCACCTGAGCCTTGCATGTCACATTCATTTCTCAGCTCTGTATTTCATTATATGTTGGAAGGGCACAAGACTCCACATCATACAGAGATATTTCACAGAATCACAGAACAATTTGGATTGGAAGGGACCTTCAAGATTAGTTAATTCCACCGTCCCCTTGCCATGGGGACTAGGTTGCTAGGTTGCTCCCACTAGACTAGGTTGCTCAAAGCTGCATCCAAACTGACCTTGAACAATTCCAGGGATGGGCATCCACAGCTTCTCTGGGAAACCTGGTTCAGTAGCTCTTCAACTCCTTACTAAAGAATTTAATCCTAAACCTACATTTATATATATATTTTTTAATTTTAATACCATTTGTGCTTGTCCTATCACTACACCCTCTGATAAAGTGTCCTTCCTCAGCTTTCCTGTAGGCCCTCTTCAGCTACTGGAAAACCCCTATAATCTTTCTCATGTCTTCTCTAGTCTAAATAGCCTCAGCTTTCTCAGTCTTCATATGGGCAGTGCTTTAGCCCTCCAACACTCAATGCACTACAGAAAAGTCAGCCTGGCTGGGAACTTAAAGAGCAGTGTGTTGTTGAGTGGTGGCATTGGCAGAGGAACCTTGTGAGCCATGGAGATGAAGGGTTAGATTTTGGACCACATATTTTGGAAAGAGATTAGGGAAATACATACTTTTTAAAAGTATGACATTTCTGTCAGTCTTGACCATATATTATTAGAAAGAAAGCTAGTCAATATGAATTCAAATAACAGTATATTTAAAGAAAATAAATTCTGTAATTCTGTAATAAGTGGTGCATGGTAAAATAGATAAAACTTAAGACAGGACAAATGAGGTTTGATTTTCAACATCTGACCATGGCTAAAATGTTTAATGAGGGTCTGCATTTAGTATATTTATTCACTTTGTTTTCCAGCAGACATAACTTAATTTGAATAAACTACCAAATTTCACTTTTCATTTATATGTCTCTCTTAATAAGATTCTGTAAATAACCAATTGAAATTTTGGAAGAATTAAAAGAAAGGTGATTTGAGATACATGCAAATTCCCATTTTTCTTTCACTTAACACATCATTCTATTTTACTGTTTATTTCTTAACATGGATGCCAAACCAGTCATCCCAGAGAGGTGCATCCTACTAGCATACAATGCCGTATAACGAATTTAATGCTTCTTTTCTAGCTTAAAATATTTTGAATTATATTTTTTCTGTATACTGATTAAGACAGGAAAAAACAACAACAACAATAACAACAAAAACTTCTTAGTACCTCCTACTAACTGAAATTGATTAAAGCCTTCAGTCTACTGTGTATTTTAGAATATATAAATGTTTAGTTGTCATCATTCAGGTGTATACATTCTTTGTGTAAACGCTGACAAGTATACCATGAGTTACCATCTGAATTAAATATTACTCTTTATTTATCTCATCCTTATCAGTTTGCTCTTTTACTTCACAAACAGGCTGAGTTTCTCTTACAGCTACATAATATAAAGGATTTGTCTTTTTCTTTAACATTTCATTATCCCAAGAACAAAGTAATCGAAAACAAGAAAGAAGGACTGAAAACCTGTAAGCACAGATATTCCTAAACATATTTAATTGGGTAATAAAGGAAAAATGCAACAAAGTGCTAACGGTAGCAGGGCTAGGAAGAAGTACTTCTGGGAAAAGGTGGGTGTGAGAAGTCACGCATATTGTGCCTTCTGCATGTGAGTTTCTCCAACTAGGATGTTGTGTCCTGCAGTCTGATGCATTCAATTATATTGAACTGGAAAGCTGAATTACAGGCAGATTTGCTGCTGCCCATTGGCACAGCTGAAGTTCTGAAACAGATTTTAAAGTTCTACCCGGTCCTGGAAAAAGACACCTTAGTATGCCTTAAAGAAAGTTTTTGACTACCTTTCAGCAGTGACTCTAAAGACTTTTCATTGGTGTTAGTTATTGTTGCAAGAGAAGGAAAAAAAAATAATAATAATCTTCAGTCTTGGCATTTAGAAAGTTAGGACCTTCAGAAAGGACCTTTAGAAAGTATGACCTTCAGTTAACAATGCATATGGTAGTGCTATTTTTAACTTAACTTGCAAGGGTTTTGCAGAGAACATAATTAAGTGCACAGCCATTAAAAATCGAATCCTTACCAAGAGTTACCTCACACTCTCACATGAAATGCAGAAATCCTAGCTGTGGGTTAGCTAGAAGAACCAGCTGATTTGTGGGTAGGTGGATATTTCAGATAGCATTTGTGTTAATAGGTATTGTTAAAGGTTGACTCCTACCACTAATACCAGTGCCAATACTAAAATTAATGGCAGAATATAATGACAGAAAGCTTATAACTTCTATTTCATCTTAAAAAAAAAAAAAAAAAAAAAAAAAAAGAGATTATGTTATCCATTACATAGATTAAATCTGAGAGTATAAAAGGTCATTAATGAACTGATTAAGGACAATTAACTGATATTTCAATTTACAACATCCTTTTCCTTTTAGTGCAGCTGACGTCTTAGGTAAAAGCAGAATCCCATATGAAAAGAAAATGAAAAATGTTCAGATCAATATAGAGGTATTGAATAAAAAATGAATAAAATAATATTTTTATGATCAACAAATACATTTGAAAAGACCTAAGAATCTGATTTCTATTTAGTTTGCTTTCACATAAACTGATCCAAAGGAAAAACATTTCTAAGTGCCCATTTTGCATTCAAAATAAGGTGAATGGAGAGACAGACAGTCAGATACACTTGAACTACAACCAAATTAACATCCTCAGAAAAAAAGGAAAATATAATGTTTTCTAAAACTGTAAGTCTTTAGAAAATAGGCAAATCTCTACCTTTCCAAATAATTCAGGAACTTTCTAAATACTTTGGGAAAAAAAAAAAAATAATAATAATAATAATAATAATAAAGCCACATGTCTACAATGCCAAAGAGAACAAAGAATTCTGCAGCACTCTAGAGAGAGGAAGCCACCCATTGAGGGCATTCTGTGCTTATGTACATAAACATCTACTGTACAGACTTTCAGTTGTGTGCAAAAGTGTACTTCTCTCCCATTTTAATCACTCAGTTAGAAACTTGAATTCTGTCAGACATTTTTTATATTTGTCATCAGCTTTCGAAAGGTGACCCTAGAGTTGGGTTTGATTTGGTTTGGTTTGGATTTCCTAGAGAAGATTAAGCCTATAACATCTCTCTGTTTTCCAAATCCTGTAACCACCAGAAAATCTAATAGACAACATTGCCTAAGTCCAGTCAGCTTTCCCTGTGTAGGATTAATAGGACACTTCTCCATAACTTGTAAATCCCTTGTAACTGGGAGAAATTAATGAGAACAAAAAATTACCTTCTTTTAATTTCTGTTTGAGGTAACTCTTAATCCTCTTCGAATCACTGGAAATTGGAAGATTTGCACAAATCTTTTTTTTAAAGTCCACTCATCAATCACAGATATCTTGCTATCAGCATGACAGTGTTAACCACACTAAATAAATAACTCTGAAAGACAGCATTACTGTGTCCACTCAGACCCTAATACTGAGAACAAAGTGCAATGGGAGGCCTATCAGTGCATGAAGCTATGTAGTACCAACATGTACACACTCCCTCCTCATTAGTCCCTTTTCTGGTGTCAAGGTTAAAAAGTATGTGATCTTTCATAGGTCGTGCATGTAACTTCTGAAATAAATTAAGAAAAATTGATGTATTCAAAGCAATAAACAAGTAGACAGTAAAAAGAATCAG